>NC_069499.1:1519966400-1520037069 GCF_027579735.1 Bombina bombina | reverse complement strand
TCCTAACCGTCGGTCGAATTACTGGGGGGCGGAGCCAGAGGAGGGGCTATATGGACAGCTCTTGCTGGGTTCTCTCTTTGCCATTTCCTGTAGGGGAAGAGAATATCCCACAAGTAAGGATGAAGCCGTGGACCGGACACACCGTTGGAGAAAGAAATTTATCAGGTAAACATAAATTCTGTTTTTCCAATACCTAAAAGGCTTACAGAAATTATTAGTAAGGAGTGGGATAGGCCCGGTGTGCCCTTTTCCCCACCTCCTATATTTAGAAAAATGTTTCCAATAGATGCCACTACACGGGACTTATGGCAGACAGTCCCTAAGGTGGAGGGAGCAGTTTCTACTTTAGCAAAGCGTACCACTATCCTGATTGAGGACAGTTGTGCTTTTTCAGATCCAATGGATAAAAAATTAGAGGGTTACCTAGGGAGGCCATCCATACAGCTCCATTGACTGAAATTGTTGACAAGCTTAGAACTCTTAAGCTAGCTAACTCATTTGTTTCTGATGCCATTGTTCATTTGACTAAACTAACGGCTAAGAATTCTGGATTCGCCATCCAGGCGCGTAGGGCGCTATGGCTCAAATCCTGGTCAGCTGATGTGACTTCAAAGTCTAAATTACTCAACATTCATTTCAAGGGGCAGACCTTATTCGGGCCTGGTTTGAAAGAAATTTTTGCTGACATTACTGGAGGTAAGGGTCATACCCTTCCTCAGGACAGGGCTAAATCAAAGGCCAAACAGTCTAATTTTCGTGCCTTTCGAAATTTCAAGGCAGGTGCAGCATCAACTTCCTCTGCTTCAAAACAACAGGGAACTTTTGCTCAATCCAAGCAGGCCTTGAAACCTAACCAGTCCTGGAACAAGGGCAAGCAGGCCAGAAAGCCTGCTGCTGCCTCTAAGACAGCATGAAGGAGCGGCCCCCTATCCGACAACGGATCTAGTAGGGGGCAGACTCTCTCTCTTCGCCCAGGCGTGGGCAAGAGATGTTCAGGATCCCTGGGCGTTGGAGATCATATCTCAGGGATATCTTCTGGATTTCAAAGCTTCTCCTCCACAAGGGAGATTTCACCTTTCAAGATTATCTGCAAACCAGATAAAGAAAGAGGCATTCCTAAGCTGCGTACAAGATCTCCTTGTAATGGGTGTGATCCATCCAGTTCCGCGGTCGGAACAAGGACAGGGGTTTTATTCAAATCTGTTTGTGGTTCCCAAAAAAGAGGGAACCTTCAGACCAATTTTGGATTTAAAGATCCTAAAACAAATTCCTCAGAGTTCCGTCATTCAAGATGGAAACTATTCGAACCATTTTACCCATGATCCAAGAGGGTCAGTACATGACCACAGTGGACTTAAAGGATGCCTACCTTCACATTCCGATTCACAAGAATCATCATCAGTTCCTGAGGTTTGCCTTTCTAGACCGGCATTACCAATTTGTAGCTCTTCCTTTCGGGTTGGCTATAGCCCCAAGAATTTTTACAAAGGTTCTGGGCTCTCTTCTGGCGGTCCTAAGACCGCAAGGCATAGCGGTGGCTCCTTACCTGGACGACATCCTGATACAGGCGTCAAGCTTTCAAATTGCCAAATCTCATACAGAGATAGTTCTGGCATTCCTGAGGTCGCATGGGTGGAAAGTGAACGAAGAAAAGAGTTCTCCTCTTAAGGGTTTCCTTCCTAGGGACTCTTATAGATTCTGTAGAAATGAAAATTTACCTGACGGAGTCCAGGTTATCGAAACTTCTAAATACTTGCCGTGTTCTTCACTCCATTCCGCGCCCCACGGTGGCTCAGTGCATGGAAGTAATCAGCTTAATGGTAGCGGCGATGGACATAGTGCCATTCGCGCGCCTGCATCTCAGTCAGTGGAATGGGGATTACATAGATTTGTCCCCTCTACTAAATCTGGATCAGGAAACCAGAGATTCTCTACTCTGGTGGTTATCTCGGACCCATCTGTCCAAGGGTATGACCTTTCGCAGACCAGATTGGACAATTGTAACAACAGATGCCAGCCTTCTAGGTTGGGGTGCAGTCTGGAACTCCCTGAAGGCTCAGGGTTCATGGACTCAGGAGGAGAAACTCCTCCCAATAAATATTCTGGAGTTAAGAGCAGTATTCATTGCTCTTCTAGCTTGGCCTCAGTTAGCAACACTGAGGTTCATCAGATTTCAGTCGGACAACATCACGACTGTGGCTTACATCAACCATCAAGGGGGAACCAGGAGTTCCCTAGCGATGTCAGAAGTCTCCAAGATAATTCGCTGGGCAGAGACTCACTCTTGCCACCTGTCAGCGATCCATATCCCAGGTGTAGAGAACTGGGAGGCAGATTTTTCATCCGGGGGAGTGGGAACTCCATCCGGAGGTGTTTGCTCAATTGGTTCTCCGTTGGGGCAAACCAGAATTGGATCTCATGGCGTCTCGCCAGAACGCCAAGCTTCCTTGTTACGGATCCAGGTCCAGGGACCCAGAAGCGGCACTGATAGATGCTCTAGCAGCGCCTTGGTTCTTCAACCTGGCTTATGTGTTTCCACCGTTTCCTCTGCTCCCTCGTCTGATTGCCAAGATCAAACAGGAGAGAGCATCTGTGATATTGATAGCGCCTGCGTGGCCACGCAGGACCTGGTATGCAGACCTAGTGGACATGTCATCCTTTCCACCATGGACTCTGCCTCTGAGACAAGACCTTCTAATACAAGGTCCTTTCAATCATCCGAATCTGCTTTCTCTGAGACTGACTGCATGGAGATTGAACGCTTGATCCTATCAAAGCGTGGCTTCTCCGAGTCAGTCATTGATACCTTAATACAGGCGCGAAAGCCTGTCACCAGGAAAATTTACCACAAGATATGGAGTAAATATCTTCATTGGTGTGAATCCAAGAATTACTCATGGAGTAGGGTTAGGATTCCTAGGATATTGTCCTTCCTCCAAGAGGGTTTGGACAAAGGACTATCAGCTAGTTCTTTAAAGGGACATATTTCTGCTCTGTCTATTCTTTTACACAAGCATCTGGCAGAAGTTCCAGACGTTCAGGCATTTTGTCAGTCTTTAGTTAGAATCAAGCCTGTGTTTAAACCTGTTGCTCCTCCATGGAGCTTAAACTTGGTTCTTAAAGTTCTTCAAGGGGTTCCGTTTGAACCACTTCATTCTATTGATATCAAACTTCTATTATGGAAAGTTCTTTTTCTGATGGCTATTTCCTCGGCTCGAAGAGTCTCTGAGTTATCTGCCTTACGTTGTGATTCTCCTTATCTGATCTTTCATTCAGATAAAGTTGTTCTGCGTACAAAACCTGGGTTTTTACCTAAGGTGGTTTCTAACAAGAATATCAGTCAAGAGATTGTTGTTCCATCATTATGTCCTAATCCTTCTTCAAAGAAGGAACGTCTTTTGCATAATCTAGACGTAGTCCGTGCCTTGAAGTTTTACTTACAGGCTACTAAAGATTTTCGCCAAACATCTAACCTGTTTGTTGTTTTCTCTGGACAGAGGAGAGGTCAGAAGGCCTCGGCAACCTCTCTTTCTTTTTGGCTTCGGAGTATAATCCGTTTAGCCTATGAGACTGCTGGACAGCAGCCTCCTGAAAGGATTACAGCTCATTCTACTAGAGCTGTGGCTTCCACCTGGGCCTTTAAGAATGAGGCCTCTGTTGAACAGATTTGCAAGGCTGCAACTTGGTCTTCGCTTCATACTTTTTCCAAATTTTCCAAATTTGATACTTTTGCTTCTTCGGAGGCTGTTTTTGGGAGAAAGGTTCTACAGGCAGTGGTTCCTTCCGTTTAAGTTCCTGCCTTGTCCCTCCCATCATCCGTGTACTTTATCTTTGGTATTGGTATCCCACAAGTAATCGATGAACCGTGGACTGGATACACTTAACAAGAGAAAACATAATTTATGCTTACCTGATAAATTTATTTCTCTTGTAGTGTATCCAGTCCACGGCCCGCCCTGTCCTTTTAAGGCTGGTCTAAATTTTTAATTAAACTACAGTCACCACTGCACCCTATGGTTTCTCCTTTCTCGGCTTGTTTCGGTCAAATGACTGGATATGGCAGTGAGGGGAAGATCTATATAGCAGCTCTGCTGTGGGTGATCCTCTTGCAACTTCCTGTTGGGAAGGAGAAAATCCCATAAGTAATTGATGATCCGTGGACTGGATACACTACAAGAGAAAATTTTTTATCAGGTAAGCATAAATTATGTTTTTATTTTAGACCTTTATGTCCTGATAAAATGAATAACATTCTTCTTCTGAAAGTTATTAAAGGAACATAAAACAAGTTGGGATAGAGAAAAATATAATATGTACTTTAATTACTTTGTTCAGAAGGAGGCGCTCCTTCACCAAAGGTTCCCAACGATTCACTGGGTATATTCCACAACTTCCTCATAGTAAAAGGATATGGCACTGAAATATTGTATCCATACACCGTAATATAAAGTGTAGATACTCACAGTATAAATTGAAATAAACTACTCCTCAGGTGTTTTAAAGAAAGGAAGAAATTTTCACCAGGTTTAGATAAAAAGCAACTTTTATTGCCCAACGCGTTTCAACGGTCAGTGCCGTCTTTTTCAAGATCATTCAAAGATAATTGCTACAGTAATTGCTACAGATAGAGAGAGCAAAAGAGAGGGGGAGAGAGAGCAAAAGAGAAGAGGGTAGAGAGAGCAAAAGAGAGGGGGGGGAGAGAGAGAGAAAAAGAGAGGGGGGAGAGAGAGAGCAAAAGAGGGAGTTGAGAGAGAGAGCAAAAGAGAGGGGAGAGGGGGGAGAGAGCAAAAGAGAGGGGGTAGAGAGAGAACAAAAGAGAGGGGGGAGAGGGAGAGCAAAAGAGGGGGAGAGAGAGCAAATGAGGGGGGAGAGAGAGAGATCAAATGAGGGGGGAGAGAGAGAGAGAGCAAAAGAGAGGGGTGAGAGAGAGCAAAAGAGAGGGGTGAGAGAGCAAAAGAGAGGGGGAGAGGAGAGAGAGCAAAAGAGAGTGGGAGAGAGAGCAAAATAGAGGGGAGAGAGAGAGAGCAAAAGAGAGGGAGAGAGACAGCAAAAGACAGAGAGAGAGCAAAAAAAGGAGAGAGCAAAAGAAAGGAGAGAGCAAAAGAAAGGAGAGAGCAAAAGAAAGGAGAGAGAGAGCAAAAGAGAGAGGGGAGAGAGCAAAAGAGGGGGGAGAGAGAGAGAGCAAAAGAGAGGGGGGGAGAGAGCAAAAGAGGGGGGGGAGAGATCGAGCAAAAGAGAGAGAGAGCAAAAGAAAGGAGAGAGAGCCAAAGAAAGGAGAGAGAGAGCAAAAGAGAGGGGGGAGAGAGAGAGCAAAAGAGAGGGGGAGAGAGACAGAGAGCAAAAGAGAGGGGGTTGAGAGAGACAGAAAGCAAAAGAGAGGGGGTTGAGAGAGAGAGAGAGCAAAAGAGAGGGGGGAGAGAGAGAGCAAAAGAGAGGGGGAGAGAGACAGAGAGCAAAAGAGAGGGGGTTGAGAGAGACAGAAAGCAAAAGAGAGGGGGTTGAGAGAGAGAGAGAGCAAAAGAGAGGGGGAGAAAGAGCAAAAGAGGGGGAAGAGAGAGAGCGCAAAATAGAGAGAGGGGTGAGAGAGTGCATAAGAGAGGGGGGAGAGAGAGCAGAAGGGGGGGCAGAGAGAGAGAGCAGAAGAGAGGGGGGGGCAGAGAGAGCAAAATAGAGGGGTCACAGAGGACAAAAGAGAAACAGGGGGGATAGAGAGAGATCAAGGGGTGGAACCGCTGTGCTGCAAAAAAATGCCCGTGTACACAGGCTTTAGGACTAGTACACAAATAAACAGATAGATAATTAAAACCATCAATTGGTAAAAAGAGTACTCAGTCTCTCCTAAGTTGCTTCACTCCAATGAACTCCTGCACATGGTATTGTGTCTTATGGTTATGTTCTTAGCTTAAAGGACGTCTACAGACACTTACTTTTTTTTTTTTTAGTTTACAACTACTCCTGGCTTATGTGCAACCCAGAAAATAATAGGAGTCAACAGTTAGATTGTTTATATTAAATCGGGTGATTTGGGACTATGCTTTGCATGATATAGTGCCAAGCTTGTTATTTACGCCTAGCCCTAGATTGATGGGAGTTATGTATAGATAAATGTGCAAGGCTTTGTCCTGTTATTGATATATAGTCCCAAATCAAGCTAATATCCAGCACAAATATCCCAGGGTGTGTGCACGCAGTGAGGGGTTAACTGCCTCTTCCCCAAGACAATATCAAAGTGCAAAAACACAGCAGCACCACTTTTAATCTCCAAATTGTGTTTTATTCCATTCATAGGGTAGCACTATCCACAGGAAACAAAAGCACTCCCGGGCATCACAGGTATCATACATAATGATGTTGACTTTTAATTTCTACATAGAAAGCTGCTTTCTGGACATTCTGGAATATTTGTCATGCTTACATACCTGTGATGCCTGGGAGTGCTTTCGTTTCCTAATTTGTTAAGAGGCCCCTTGCATTGGTGAAATTAGCAAAACCCTACTTATGCATCTCAAGCACCTCAACACCATCTGAGCGACTCTTCTCTGCTGCAGGCAAAATAGCCTGGATTTTATTTTAAATATAGAAAACATTTTTTTTTTTTTTAAATATCTGATTAGTCGATTAATCAATAAAAATAATCGGCCAATTAATAGATTATGAAAATAATCTTTAGTTGTAGCCCTAATGTTCAAGAATTCACAGAATATATTTATATGCATTTGTGATTGGCTGATGGCTGTCACATGGTACAGGAGGAGTGGAAATAGAGAAAACTTTGATATTTGTCAGAAAAAAACTACTACTAATGTGAAGTTCAAACAAAGTGCTATTACATTGTCTTTTTATCATGCATTTGTTAATTATGCATATCTACTGTATTTACTGGTCCTTTAAATTTGGACGGTCTTTTATTCTTACATTTTTAGTAATTTTTAAAAACAAGTTTTCCATTTACTGTTAACATTGTCTTTGTTTTTTTTTGTTTTAATTTTTTGCTGTAAATTTTACTATTATTAAACCCAAGCTAGAATTCAGATGATATTTTTATGACTGCAGTAAGACACACACACACACACACTAGATCGTCAAAGTCCTCAGTAGAAAATGTTTTCTCCAGTTTCGGATTTTCTTGTAGACAAATATAAATAGCCTGATGTGTGTCTTCTACACAATGAGCTGTTTCATGCATTTGTATTGTTTTCAAAATAGCAAATTTGCGCTTTTATTGTTTGCTTACAGCTCACGTTCAGGAAAGCAGTCGGAAAAAGCTGTCTACTGTAAATCCAGATGCTCGATTTAAAGTCGAAAAACTAGAAATGGTAAGACTACCGTAATTAAGTGAACTTGAATTCGGACCCCTGCAGCTAGTCAAAATAAACAAAGAAAAGTTGTTTATAAATATATTTTTAAAAGCTATAATTTGACCTACACATCTCTCCTTGTTGTAGCATATTCATCCAGCAGAGTTACTAATTAAAGGAGCGTTAAACACCCAGAAATTGCAACATGGGTTGTGTTGTTTTATTAGCATATGAGCCAAGTGTGATAAATAACACGCCATTAACCTATTTGTTTGCTGGTATTGACATGTAAAAGCCCAACTTCCCCTTACCATTTACCTGCTAATCTGAAATTGTTACTTCAGTAGATGGCCATGAATAAGCCCACTAGTGGCGCTGCTCAAGACATAGGTAGGTATCATTGAAATCAAGCACCAAGCTTTTCATTTAGGGCTTGCTGTAGAGATGGAGCTGTGTGTAATTCCTTTTCAGAACCAGGTATCCTAAGCTGCTGGACATTGTACCCATTTGATAAAGGAAATACTTTTCCTTTATAAGGTGGCAAAAGTCCACAAGCCATTACACCTGAAATTTAATTCCTGGCCACTTGGAGGAAACAAATATACCCAACATACCAAGAGCTTTTGAAACATCCCACCTCCCTGATCACCTCAGTCTTATCTTTTCCTTTATAGGAGAAGGTGATGAGAAGGTGCTCAAGGCTCTTTGTTGACAGGCTCTCTCAGGCCTACTTGAGACCCATTTTCTCCCTCAGAGAGCCATTAAAAGGACAGAGACGAGTAATTAGTGCTTGGGTAGTGAGGGTAATTCTCCTGTTGTGAGTTTCACAAGCCTGCCACAGATTTCACGGGGGTTAATCCCTTAGCCGCCTCCTGTGAGTCGCCATCATACTCTGAGTGGACTGATAAGTCCTCTGCTGTTGCTTGCACAACACTGGATGGTCTCTCTGCGGGAAGCAGTTTTTGATCTGCAGATAGGTAAGCACAGCAAAGTGGTTGTTTAGGTAAGTATGATGTGCACTCACAAGCTATTAGTAAGTACACTTTTATGTACATCATAAATGAATTATCACAGACATATAAATTTTTTGCGCATACCATAATTGCATAGTTACATACACCAATATATGGGACATTTTATTTGAAGCTTTTCTGAGACCATTTGTGTGTGACCACATTTTTACTAAGTATTTTTTACAATTTTTTTTATCTTTTTAAACGCTCACACACAGTATATATTTTTTTTGCACTCTTTTGCCATTCTCACCTTTTTTCATGAGCTGAGTTAAATTCTCTACTCTAGGCACAATACCAAGCCATTCTACCGGGACCGTGCTGAGTTTAACTATCTACTCTAGGCACTATACAGTATTCCTTTACCTGCTTCCAATGTGAAGCTTTGGGAATCTATTAGCGAAGATGGCTGCACCTCATTAACAAGGCCCACACTAAGCCGAAATATACATCTGGGTATTTGTCGTTTCTCTCGTTCAGAGAGAGATTGCCTGGTATTTCGGGACTAAACTGCACTGTTTAGTCAGGGTCAGACTGATATACTACAGGGAAGTTCTTCTAAAGGCACATGTTGAGCAAAAAGAGTCTGCTCCTCGAGTGGTAACTAAACATAGAACACGCTATTAATTGTTCCCAGGTTGAGTGCTTCTCTCTTTATTTATGCAAATTGTGACCCTGAGGGAAGTCTCCTTAAAGTGATGGTAAATCCTAGCGTTTCTGAAATGCTAGGATTTACCTTTGGAACAAATAAAATACTTCATGCTGAAAGCTCCTTTATTTGTTCCAAGCGATCGCATTTTGAAAGTCAGTGTGGACTTTCTCAGCAAAAACAGCTTTCGTCAATGGAATGGCAGCTCAACAGGAAGCTATTTCAAATTATTATGAAAAAATGGAGCACTCCAGAAGTGGATCTAATGGCCTCCAGTCTTAATCATGAGGTTCCACAGTATTTCATTCATGTTTCAGCTCCTCATGCTCTAGTAGTGGATACTCTTTCTCTGAAGTGGGAGCTCAAACTGATATATATGTTTCCACCCTTGAATCTCATTCCTCCTCTGCTAAGGCGAATTTTGAAGGAGAAGGTGAAATTCGTTAACTTGTCCTTTTGGCCTTGCAGGCATTGGTTTCATAGAGTCCAAAGGCTAGCAATTAATCTTTTATGGATTCTTTCGGTGCCACGGGACATGCTGCTTCAGGGCCCTTTGCTACATCCAGACCCTTTAGAGTCTCAGGTTGCTGGCATGGTTGCTGATATTGTCTGTTTACAGTAATCCAGATACTTATGAAAGCTAGAAAGATATCTACATCTAATGTATATTTCTCCAACATTGGTGTGTCCGGTCCACGGCGTCATCCTTACTTGTGGGAATATCTCTTCCCCAACAGGAAATGGCAAAGAGTCCCAGCAAAGCTGGCCATATAGTCCCTCCTAGGCTCCGCCCACCCCAGTCATTCTCTTTGCCGTTGCACAGGCAACATCTCCACGGAGATGGTTAAGAGTATGTGGTGTTTAGTTGTAGTTTTTTATTCTACTATCAAGAGTTAGTTATTTTAAAATAGTGCTGGTATGTATTTTTTACTCTGAAACAGAAAAGGATGAAGATTTCTGTTTGTGAGAGGAAGATGATTTTAGCAGACAGTAACTAAAATCGATTGCCGTTTCCACATAGGACTGTTGAGATGAAGTAACTTCAGTTGGGGGGAAGAGCAGACTTTTCTGCTTAAGGTATGACTAGCCATATTTCTAACAAGACTGTGTAATGCTGGAAGGCTGTCATTTCCCCTCATGGGGACCGGTAAGCCATTTTTCTTAGTTTCAAACAGAATAACAGGCTTAATATGGGCTATAAAACTGGTAGACACTTTTATGGGCTAAATCGATTGCTTTATTTGGACATTTTATTCATGTTTATGCTGATAATTCACACTTATAAACTTGGGGAACGTTTTTTAACGGCAGGCACTGTGTTAGACACCTTTTCCAGTCAGGGAGGGCCTTCCCAGTTGTAGGCTGAGCCTCATTTTCGCGCCATTACTGCACAGTTGTTTTTGAGAGCAAGACATGCAGATGCATGTGTGAGGACCAGAAAGTTGTTGGAAAAGTGTCTAGAAGGCGTCATTTGGTATCGTATTCCCCTCTGGGCTTGGTCAAGTCACAGCAAAGGCTGTAGCTGGGACTGTATAGGGGTTATTTTAAGGGTTAAAGCTCTGAAAATTGGTATGCAATACTATTAAGGCTTTAAGACACTGTGGTGAAATTTTGGTAAATTTTGAACAATTCCTTCATACTTTTTCACATATTCAGTAATAAAGTGTGCTCTGTTTAAAATTTAAAGAGACAGTAACGGTTTTGTTTTAAAACGTTTTTTTGTGCTTTATTGACAAGTTTAAGTCTGCTTAACATGTCTGTGCCTTCGGATAAGCTATGTTCTATATGTGTGAAAGCCAATGTGTCTCCCCACTCAAAATTGTGTGATAATTGTGCCATAGCGTCCAAACAAAGTAAGGACAGTACTGCCACAGATAATGATATTGCCCAAGATGATTCCTCAGATGAGGGGAGTAGACATGATACTAAATCATCCCCTACTGTGTCTACACCAGTTTTGCCCACGCAGGAGGCCCCTAGTACATCTAGCGCGCCAATGCTTATTACCATGCAACAATTGACGGCTGTAATGGATAACTCCATAGCAAATATTTTATCCAAAATGCCTGCATATCAGAGAAAGCGCGATTGCTCTGTTTTAAACACTGAAGAGCAGGAGGGTGCTGATGATAATTGTTCTGTCATACCCTCACACCAATCTGAAGTGGCCATGAGGGAGGTTCTGTCAGATGGGGAAATTTCAGATTCAGGAAAAATTTCTCAACAAGCTGAACCTGATGTTGTGACATTTAAATTTAAATTAGAACATCTCCGCGCACTGCTTAAGAAGGGGTTATCTACTCTGGATGATTGTGACAACTTGGTCATTCCAGAGAAACTATGCAAGATGGACAAGTTTCTAGAGGTTCCGGTGCACCCCGACGCTTTTCCTATACCCAAGCGGGTGGCGGACATAGTGAATAAGGAGTGGGAGAAGCCCGGCATACCTTTTGTTCCCCCACCTATATTTAAGAAATTATTTCCTATGGTCGACCCCAGAAAGGACTTATGGCAGACAGTCCCTAAGGTCGAGGGGGCAGTTTCTACTCTAAACAAGCGCACTACTATCCCTATTGAGGATAGTTGTGCTTTCAAAGATCCTATGGATAAAAAATTGGAAGGTTTGCTTAAGAAGATTTTTGTACAGCAGGGTTACCTTCTACAACCCATTTCGTGCATTGTTCCTGTCACTACAGCAGCGTGGTTCTGGTTCGAGGAACTAGAAAAGTCGCTCAGTAGAGAGACTCCATATGAGGAGGTTATGGACAGAGTTCACGCACTTAAGTTGGCTAACTCTTTTATTTTAGATGCCGCTTTGCAATTAGCTAGATTAGCGGCGAAAAATTCAGGGTTTGCAATTGTGGCGCGCAGAGCGCTTTGGCTAAAGTCTTGGTCAGCGGATGTATCATCCAATACAAAATTGCTTAACATCCCTTTCAAAGGTAAAACTCTCTTTGGGCCAGAATTGAAAGAGATTATCTCAGACATTACTGGGGGAAAGGGCCACGCACTTCCACAAGATAGGCCTTTCAAGGCCAAGAATAAGTCTAATTTTCGTTCCTTTCGCAATTTCAGGAACGGACCGACCTCTAATTCCGCACCCTCTAAGCAAGAGGGTAATGCCTCACAGCCCAAACCAGCCTGGAAACCTATGCAAGGCTGGAACAAGGGTAAGCAGGCCAAGAAGCCTGCTGCTGCTAACAAAACAGCATGAAGGAGTAGCCCCCGATCCGGGACCGGATCTAGTAGGGGGCAGACTCTCTCTTTGCTCAGGCTTGGGCAAGAGATGTTCAGGATCCCTGGGCACTAGAAATAGTTTCTCAGGGTTATCGTCTGGAATTCAAGGAACTACCCCCAAGGGGAAGGTTCCACATGTCTCACTTATCCTTAAACCAAATAAAGAGACAGGCGTTCTTACATTGTGTAGAAGACCTGTTAAAGATGGGAGTGATACACCCGGTTCCAATGACTCAAATCTGTTCGTAGTTCCCAAAAAAGAGGGAACCTTCAGACCAATTCTGGATTTAAAGATCCTAAACAAATTTCTCAGGGTACCATCTTTCAAAATGGAAACCATTCGAACGATTCTTCCCACTATCCAGGAAGGTCAATTTATGACTACCGTGGATCTAAAGGATGCGTACCTACATATTTCTATCCACAAAGAACATCATCAGTTCCTAAGGTTCGCCTTTCTGGACAAACATTACCAGTTTGTGGCCCTCCCATTCGGGTTAGCCACTGCTCCAAGTATTTTCACAAAGGTACTCGGGTCCCTTCTAGCGGTTCTAAGACCAAGGGGCATTGCAGTAGTACCGTACTTGGACGACATTCTAATACAAGCGTCGTCCCTTTCAAAAGCAAAGGCTCATACAGACATCGTTCTGGCCTTTCTCAGATCTCACGGATGGAAGGTGAACATAGAAAAGAGTTCTCTGTCTCCGTCAACAAGAGTTCCCTTCTTGGGAACAATAATAGATTCCTTAGAAATGAGGATTTTTCTGACAGATGTCAGAAAGTCAAAACTTCTAAGCGCTTGTCAAGTTCTTCACTCTGTTCCACGTCCTTCCATAGCTCAGTGCATGGAAGTGGTAGGGTTGATGGTTGCAGCAATGGACATAGTTCCTTTTGCACGAATTCATCTAAGACCATTACAACTGTGCATGCTCAAACAGTGGAATGGGGACTATACAGACTTGTCTCCAGTGATTCAAGTAGATCAGAAGACCAGAGAGTCACTCCGTTGGTGGCTGACCCTGGACCATCTATCCCAGGGAATGAGCTTCCGCAGACCAGAGTGGGTCATTGTCACGACCGACGCCAGTCTAGTGGGCTGGGGCGCGGTCTGGGAATCCCTGAAAGCTCAGGGACTATGGTCTCGGGAAGAGTCTCTTCTCCCGATAAACATTCTGGAACTAAGAGCGATATTCAATGCTCTCAGGGCTTGGCCTCAGCTTGCAAAGGCCAGATTCATAAAATTCCAATCAGACAACATAATGACTGTTGCGTATATCAATCATCAGGGGGGAACAAGGAGTTCCCTAGCGATGAAAGAAGTGACCAAAATAACACAATGGGCGGAGGATCACTCCTGCCATCTATCTGCGATCCACATCCCAGGTGTGGAAAACTGGGAAGCGGATTATCTGAGTCGTCAGACTTTCCATCCGGGGGAGTGGGAACTCCACCCGGAGATCTTTGCCCAGTTGACTCAATTATGGGGCATTCCAGACATGGATCTGATGGCGTCTCGTCAGAACTTCAAGGTTCCTTGTTATGGGTCCAGATCCAGGGATCCCAAGGCGACTCTAGTGGATGCACTAGTAGCACCTTGGACTTTCAACCTAGCTTATGTGTTCCCACCGTTTCCTCTCATTCCCAGGCTGGTAGCCAGGATCAAACAGGAGAGGGCCTCGGTGATCTTGATAGCTCCTGCATGGCCAAGCAGGACTTGGTATGCAGACCTGGCGAATATGTCATCGGTTCCACCATGGAAGCTACCTTTGAGACAGGACCTTCTTGTTCAGGGTCCATTCGAACATCCAAATCTGGTCTCCCTCCAGCTGACGGCTTGGAGATTGAACGCTTGATTCTATCAAAGCGTGGGTTTTCAGATTCTGTGATAGATACTCTGGTTCAGGCCAGAAAACCGGTAACTAGAAAGATTTACCATAAAATATGGAAAAGATATATCTGTTGGTGTGAATCCAAGGGATTCCCATGGGATAAGATAAAAATTCCTAAGATTCTTTCCTT
This sequence comes from Bombina bombina, assembly GCF_027579735.1. Classification (NCBI taxonomy): domain Eukaryota; kingdom Metazoa; phylum Chordata; class Amphibia; order Anura; family Bombinatoridae; genus Bombina; species Bombina bombina. The sequence continues at coordinate 1,520,022,853 of NC_069499.1, read as the reverse complement.
TCTGCAGGAAGGTTTGGATAAAGGATTATCTGCGAGTTCTCTAAAGGGACAGATTTCTGCTTTATCTGTCTTACTACACAAATGACTGGCAGCTGTGCCAGATGTTCAAGCATTTGTTCAGGCTCTGGTCAGGATCAAGCCTGTTTACAGACCTTTGACTCCTCCCTGGAGTCTAAATCTAGTTCTTTCAGTTCTTCAAGGGGTTCCGTTTGAACCTCTACATTCCATAGATATTAAGTTATTATCTTGGAAAGTTTTGTTTTTGGTTGCTATTTCTTCTGCTAGAAGAGTTTCAGAGTTATCTGCTCTGCAGTGTACTCCGCCCTATCTGGTGTTCCATTCAGATAAGGTTGTTTTGCGTACTAAGCCTGGTTTTCTTCCAAAGGTTGTTTCTAACAAGAATATTAACCAGGAGATTGTTGTACCTTCTTTGTGTCCGAAACCAGTTTCAAAGAAGGAACGTTTGCTACACAACTTAGATGTAGTCCGTGCTCTAAAGTTCTACTTAGAAGCTACAAAAGATTTCAGACAAACATCTTCTCTGTTTGTCGTTTATTCTGGTAAAAGGAGAGTCAAAAAGCGGCTTCTACCTCTCTTTCCTTTTGGCTTAAAAGCATCATCCGATTGGCTTACGAGACTGCCGGACGGCAGCCTCCTGAAAGAATCACAGCTCACTCCACTAGGGCTGTGGCTTCCACATGGGCCTTCAAGAACGAGGCTTCTGTTGATCAGATATGTAAGGCAGCGACTTGGTCTTCACTGCACACCTTTGCCAAATTTTACAAATTTGATACTTTTGCTTCTTCGGAGGCTATTTTTGGGAGAAAGGTTTTGCAAGCCGTGGTGCCTTCCGTTTAGGTAACCTGATTTGCTCCCTCCCTTCATCCGTGTCCTAAAGCTTTGGTATTGGTTCCCACAAGTAAGGATGACGCCGTGGACCGGACACACCAATGTTGGAGAAAACAGAATTTATGCTTACCTGATAAATTACTTTCTCCAACGGTGTGTCCGGTCCACGGCCCGCCCTGGTTTTTTAATCAGGTCTGATGAATTATTTTCTCTAACTACAGTCACCACGGTACCATATGGTTTCTCCTATTTTTTTCCTCCTGTCCGTCGGTCGAATGACTGGGGTGGGCGGAGCCTAGGAGGGACTATATGGCCAGCTTTGCTGGGACTCTTTGCCATTTCCTGTTGGGGAAGAGATATTCCCACAAGTAAGGATGACGCTGTGGACCGGACACACCGTTGGAGAAAGTAATTTATCAGGTAAGCATAAATTCTGTTTTCAGAGTTTGGGATCATTTTTCTTTTGGATGATTGAACTTAATGCTTCCACAGCAAGTGTTCAGTTGTCTCAGTTACTTTAATGATAGTTTTCTGGAAGGGTTTAGTGCTCCAACTTGAAAGTTCAAGTTTCTGAGATTTCAGCCATATATAGGAAGAAATTGGCACAGGCTCCCTTGGTAATACAATTATTTCAGGCTTTGGTCCATACTCATCCAATCAAAAGGTCTACAGTTCCATCCTGGGATCTCCTTTTTGTTTTGGAAGCTTTACTGGATACTTCTTTTGAGCCTCTACATGAGCTTTCTCTAGCTGGTTCCTCTTCTTAAATACCATTTTTAGGACATTAACAAGATGTGTGTCAGAATTTCAAGCACTCTCTTTAATTGTGAAGAAACCATTTCTTGTCTTTCATCAGGATAAAGTTATTTTACAAAGTATTTCTGAGTTTCTACCTAAGGTTGTGTCTGACCAAAGAATTCAAGATGTTGTGTTTTCTTAATAAATGGAAAGAGTCCACAGCTGCATTCATTACTTTTGGGAAATAAGAACCTGGCCGCCAGGAGGAGGCAAAGACACCGCAGCCAAAGGCTTAAATACTCCTCCCACTTCCCTCATCCCCCAGTTATTTTTTGCCTTTCATCCCAGGAGGTTGTCAGAGAAGTGTCAGAATTTAAATGGTCTCTTATGGAGGGTAGTACTCTTCGACATGGGACGGGAGTTTTAAGTAATCCTGTCAGTCTCTCAGTAAGAGCTTGGATGAAAGTTAGAGTCAGGAGATGCAGGAAGAGTCTTTCTGCGAAACCATCCCGACTCATGTTAACAGCTCCGCAAGCAATCGGCGTTGTCTGACTTTGCTTCGCTTCCTGCTTTCTTCTCTCAAGTTCATGGCGGAGGCGAGGTGATGGATAGTAGATTCCGGTAAGATCGTTTCATTTTACTTCTTCATGAATGTACTGTAACTCATTAGTTCCTGCGAAAACGACAGGGTCTCGGTGATACTCCTTTAAGTGTCTTGGAATCAAGGGTTAATATCTCCTGAGGGGGACTATTGAACAGGGTTTTTTTTTATCATGTTTGTTATGTGATTCAATCTGCTTATGTGTAGTGTTTACTGGGCTCGTGGCTTAGAACATAACGGCCTGTTGAAGTGACGCAACCTTACGGTTGGGCGTGCTTTTTGTTGGACTGTATGGTTCACCTTGTGACCGAGCGTGTTACGTTCTGGTCTTTCATTTCCGCATTCCTGACTGTGTGGCGAGGGAAAATTTTAGTCCGCTAGTGTCTGGTACATAGGAGGTGGTGAGTGCCCCAGCCATTGTGGGTGTCAGGTGCCGTTCAAATTGTTTTATATATAGTCCATTTTTGGGTATCCTTGATCCAGTTATGGAGGATACTGATGTTGAGATTGGTCAACATTCTGATTCAGATTCTTTGTCCTGTGAAGAATGCGAATTGGCCCCATTGACTCGGGTCAGTCGGTTATGTTCTTTAGGCCGTCATAGAGCGCCTTGTTCCTTGGGTTTGGGGATTCAAGAGACTGCTGAGCCATCCGCCTCGGGGGGCCCTGCCATTTTCTACTACTACACATGCGGGTAACCCAAGTTATGTGTTTCCCTCCTCGGAGGGTGAATTGTTTCCCCCGGAGGTTGTGACACGTTTTTGCTTTTACATACTTTTTGCGCTTGCACGTCTGTAAAGTCCAGCTGTATGTTTTCGGTTGTGCTCGTGCCCGATTGCCCCAGGTCCTTTGGCCTCTGGAGGGCATGAACAGTTCCCTGTGGGTGTAACTGTGCCTGAGTGTTGTGTTTTTAGTTAGAGGCGTGCTCGCCTTAGTGTTTTACTCAGACACGTTTTTGAGCTGCTGGGGGACCCTATCCTTCTTAGGTATGGGACTCATCAGTCTCCTCCTTCGAATGGCTCACCTCGTTAGACATGGGGGGATGAAGTAATCTCCTTTAAGTCTTGTTATCGAGATCCTTCACAGTTTTGTTGGAAGACCAGGGTTTCCGTTAGGCTGGTCCTGCGGATCTTTCTGTTCTTCTTGGGCGTTAACCCTCGGGTTGCCTGTCATTTAATTTTATCCGGTTAGGATGAATTTTATTTTTATCTTTCATACTATGTTTCCTGCGGGAACTGTCTGTTTTTCTTCCTCCATCTCTGAGGGCAGATTTAGCCAGCTTGGCAGTTATGACCCTGGTTGCAGGCTGGCCCTGCTTGGGTTCAGATATTCTGTCTCGCGGCTTATTCAGACACGTGGCGCCTAATATACCTTGCTGGTCAGGTTGGGGTGCCGAGTGCTCTTAACATTATTATGTTTCTTGTTATTTGTTTTACAAGTTTCAGCTAAGCATTCTCAAGAGGACTTACGGGTCCGTGCTGCTCTCGGGATTGTTTCATTCCTAAATAGCTGTTTCTCTGGTGACTGGGTCAGTGAATTTTGCTGCACCACTCTCTGTTGCTTCCAATACCCTTGGAACCTAGAGTATTACTTCCCACGTGGTGGGAAATTTAGAGAATTTAGCGCCTCTTTTTCGCGGTTCGGGTCGGTGTTGCTTTAGGAAATTGTCTTTTTTTGGTCTTGTTCCTTTAGTGGTTCTCTTCTTCATTAAGACCTCTTGGATTGTCAGTTTCTCCTTGTGGATGGGTCGCCTTCAGGGGACTTGGATTCCCTTCGGGAGTTGGTTGTTCCTTTTTCAGGACTTTATACAGTGAGGTCTTTTTGGGCTCCGGTTAGGGGTCCTTCCCCGGTTTAGGGAATGCTCTGCATCTCCTTCTTGGGATAGAAGAGGTCCTAGTGGTTTTCTACTCATATGGTTCAGGTATTGCCATCCCGGTGGCATCCAAACCTATGTTTTACTGTCCTCTGACTTCGAATCTCAGGTGATGTGGAGGGTTGATGTTGCTCTGTTTGGGTGACTTGTCCTCTCTGTTCCCCTGGTGTCTGAAGCTCGGGGCTAGCTGGACAGCTAGCTCAGCATTCTTAATCTCCGTGGCTACTTTGTACTGTAGCAAATCGAGGGTTGCTAGTTCGATCCCCGGCGAGGTCTACTCAGCCTTTCTTCCTTTCGAGGTTGATAAATGAGCAGTGCCTTGTGTCCCTTAGGGGAATTAGCCGCTCCTTTCAAGCACAATCATGTTAATGATGCTTGGATGCCTGTTAGCTCTATTGTCCTTTTATGGCCCTGGCTCTTTGGAGTGTTGTCTCTTCCCATTGGGTTGGGACCTGCAAGGGCTTCTTGCTCTTGTTATCCTGGTTTTTCTGGATTTTTCCCTGGGAAGTCTGTTTTTTTTATATCAGACGGGGAATTTATGTTCGTGGAAGTTTGTTTATTCCAAACATTTGTGGGACCTGGGCGTCTTGTCCTGATCTTCCGGTTGTCGAGGGTTTTACTCAGCGTTTTCTCTTTCGGGATCCCGCCGTGGGTTGTTGCTGGACCTTATGATCCTAGGACTGGTCTGGGGGTTCTAGTTTCCGGGATACTTGGGCTTAGCCCTGATTCTGGCTGTTCTTTTTACAACTTTGCTAGATTTATTGAGAGCCGGGGCTCCTTGGACTTTGTCTTGTGCGGACAATACGGTTCCCCTGGGACAGCCAACTAACGTCACCTGATGGTAGGCTTTCCTGCGTAGCAAAAGGAAAGTTTGCGGTTGCTCAGCTGTCACTTTTGCGTCTGTTATGTGTGATTGCACAATGGTGTTTTAAGGGGTTCTTCGGTGTTCGTCAGTGACTTGGCCTTGTGTCCTCTTGGTTCTTCCTACGACTTCCAGTCTTATGGGCAGGTGTTTATCGATGCTCTCCTCTTTAGGGTGCTCTTTGTCCTCCTTACGGAGGTGTGGTTCCCTTTTTGGGGGCCTCTCCTGTGTTCAGGAGGTTGGAACAGATGTTTTATCTGGTTCGGGATTGGTCTGCTCTTTGAGTTGTTCCTTTCCATCTGGGGAGCTGCTGGCTACGCATTGAGACTTCGTAGGGTGGCCTTGCTAGATCTCTGTCTTGAGCAGCTTTTTCCTTACAGATAGTGTCTTCTCTGTGTCTTCCTACGGATGGCAGCGTCTTACTGTTCTCAGATGTTTTCTGCTTGTAATTTTCTGTTTGCTCAGTCTCTGAGTTCTGACGTTTTGAGGACTTTGTCTTCAGCTGTCTTTTTTGGTGCTGTTGCACAATGTGTGGGAGATGTTTCTTCTCCTGCTGATGCCCGGTTACTCCTCGTGGGTTGGGTGTCGTCTCCCCTTGTTCTCGGGATCCATTCGGGTCTTTGTGGACTTGTCCTTCCTTTGAGGGTTTTTTTTCCTTTATGGATTTTGCTGTACCTTTTGGGTATCCCTTCGTTTACCCTTGTCCTCTCCTTTTTGGTGATTTTGGTACTGTACTAGTATGGGGACCGACTGCTGGGCGACGGTTCTTCTTGAGGAGTGTTGGCTATATGAGTCTACTTGTGTTCTCTAGTTAGGCCTTTCGACTATTTCCAGGTCAATGTCCTTGGTGCCTTTTCCTTCTAGTTCTTTTGCCCGGCTCAGACGAAGCGGTGTTTGGTTGTGTTGTGTTTTTTTCAGGCCTGGTGCCCTCAGAATGATCCGCCTATTGTACCCTCCCGTCTTTGCATTCAGTGTCCTCTATAGCTTGGGTCTTGTTTTCCCAAAAGTAATGAATGCAACTGTGGACTCTTTCCATTTATGAAGAAAAACTTAAATTATGCTTACCTGATAATTTTCTTTTCTTCAGATGGAAAGAGTCCACAGCTCTCCACCCGTTTTTTTTTCTGTGGGGCGTCTCTTAGTTTTTATTCTTCTGGCACCTTTTCACCCTGGTATTTCTTCTACTGTCCCTTGTTCCTCTGCAGAATGACTGGGAGATGATGGAAGTGGGAGAAGTATTTAAGCCTTTGGCTGGGGTGTCTTTGCCTCCTCCTGGTGGCCAGGTTCTTATTTCCCAAAAGTAATGAATGCAGCTGTTGACTCTTTCCATCTGAAGAAAAGAAAATTATCAGGTAAGCATAATTTAAGTTTTTCATCCATCTGTTCTAATAAACAGGAGAATCAAGGAAAACAGTTGTATCGGCTACATGTGGGCAACGTCCCACATGTAGCCGATACAACTGTTTTCCTTGAACATTTATGTTAAAAAGACAGTCAATTTGTAAGATGAATCATATTTTTTTCATCCATAAGGGCCTTTGCATGGGCCAGGCTTCTACAAAATCAATTGTCTATAGCTGGATTGTTCAAGTTGTTTATAGGTCATACAAGCAAAATAATTACCAAGTGTCAGAGGGGCTCAGGGCACACTCAACTAGGGGAGTTGCAGCATCATGGACCTTTTAGACAAATGCTATACCAGAGGAACTATTTCAAGCTGCAGTTTGAAGATCACATAGTACCTTCATATCACTTTAAGCCGTGTTGGTCTACAAATTGCATATATTTTAGTGTTAATTTCTAGTTTTCTACCTCAGGACAAAAAGTCCAAGAAAAAATATAGACCTATTAGTCATTTTGGTTCCTTTTGTCAGTCTAGGAATAAAAAATCTTCTTCCTCCTCATAAAAGTCTGAACCTTTTAGAGCTTCCTGGAAGCCAGATTAGAAAAAAGTTCAACTAGAGCAAGATACCTTCTTCCTCGTCTAAATCAGTATGAAGGTGCCACGGATACCTGGCTGCCAAGGCTACCCCCCCCCCACACTAATAATAAATGATCTCCTATCAATTAAATTAAAGGGACATTACTCTTTACTAATTCTTCTGTGTTGATCTGCTGCTTTCGACATAGTTGACCATCATCTCCTCTTACAGATCCTACATTCTTTTAGCATCTGAGACACAACCCTCTTCTGGTTTGTTTCCTATCTCTCGAACCGTATCCTTTGATCCTTTGCCTCTCTCAGTAGGAGTACCATGACGTGTCATGGGTCCCCTTGCTTATTTCTCTCTATACATCCTTCCTTATATTCTTTGTTTGGTTTCTAGTACCACTCATATGCTGATGATACCCAAATCTTACCTATCCTGATATCTCTCACTCTTTACTTAACCAGATTACAAAGTTTCTCTCTGCAATTTCCTCTTGGATGTCCTTGCACTATCCCAACTCAACCTGTCTAAAATTGATTTGCTTCTTATTCCCCCTTCCAAGAGATCCAACACCTGACATTTCTCTTCCGCGCAACATTTATAGAATCTGACATTTCCTTAAGAAAGAAACCACAAAGATACTAATTTATTCCCTCGTTATTTCACTTCATTGACTACTGCAATCTACTTCTAAATAGCCCTCCCAAACCCTGCCTCTCCCCCTTCAATCTATCATAAATGCTTCAGCTAGACTCATCCACCTAAGTTGCCAATCTACATCAGCTGCTTCTCTTTTCTAGTCTCTACACTGGCTACCTATACACCCTTGAATACAATTTAAATTATTAATCCTAACATATAAAGCACTGAACAGCCTCACTCCCAACTATATTTAATCTCTCATCTCTAAATACCCCCTGACCCGTCCTTTTTGGTCAACCTCTGACCTATGTCTTTCCACTCCTATTAACTCTACATCCCTCTCTCGCCTCCAAGACTTCTCATGTGCTGCTCCTGTTCTCTGGAGCTCTCTACCCTGCTCCATCATACGGTCTCCAACCTTGTATAGCTTCAGATGCTCTTTGAAAACTTACTATCTCTCCTCTGTTTTTCATCCTACTCAAAATAAATCTTGAACTGTCTTGACTCACTACTGCAACTACAATCCATGTGAGTTTAAAACAAAACAAAAACAAAGACGGCTTCTGATTTGAAAATCAATCAACCTTCATATAATGCAATTGCAATTGAAGAATCAGGGTACTCCCATATTACTATAGCACCCCAATGTGGTGGTATATGCATGCTGCAAATTCACAGTGTACCAGTTCACTGGCCCAGGGCAACTGGAACATCTTAAGCTTCTTCAAGGGGAATCCCAAGCAAAGTACAGAAGGCAGGCTGTTGGTCTATGAAGTGTCATACACAACACTCTCCAAAAAGAGTGCCATACATTTTTGTACAGCTGGGGGAGAGCTTTCTATTAACCTGTTGATTGGGTCTACACTTGTTTTTAATTGATTATATTTGATTTTATTTGTTTTAATACGATTTATGTCATTCTTGTTAGTGAGTGAAGAACATAGGAATTTCAAGTATTTCAATTAAAAAACATTAAAACATTTTAAAATTGATTTAAAATTATATTGCATGTTTCAATGCATTTGGAAAAAAAAAAAAAAATAATAAATAAATATATATATATATATATATATATATATATATATATATATATATATATATATATATATATATATATATATATATACTGTATGTGTGTGTGTGAACATACATATTTACACACATAAACATATACAGCATATACACATGTATGCATACACACATACAAATATTTATATTTACATATATACCTTGGAGCCCTTCCCAGCCAAACACCTTGCCATATGCCATATCCATTTTTAACCCTAAAAAAAACAAAAAAAAAAAAAAAACTATATAAATGTTATTATTTATTTTTTTTACTAAAATTATGTATAACGGAGTGTAATACTGTATTTAAAATGTTTTACATGTGTTTTTAACCCTTACACTTTACTTCAGGTCTCAGGTCGTTCTAATTCTTCTAGCGCTATTTAGGTTTTCGCTCAAGCGCAACCCATAACTTTCAACTTGTAATAAAAAAGCCATTTAAACCTCTGGTTTGCGCGCCACTTGTAATCTAGCCCTTGCTAGTCAAAAGGGAAACCATCTCTAGTCCACCATCAGTTCACCATCATTCATCATATCTTTCTAAGTTTATTGTTGTAATAAAGTGAAATTCCCTTTTGCTTTTTAAAACATTGCATATATTTTCATCTTTTTTTTTTTTCAACCTTTCAGGCTTTGAAATACCTTGGCATTAGCCCCACAGAAGAGCAGAGGCAGTCTTTGAGGCAGAGCATTCATATGGATACTAATAAAACTGTATCTTTTGGAGGTAAAGTAATGGGTAGAATATAAGAAGTTACTGGCATATCATGTTATTTATGTGTTGCATACACTGATGATGTAACTGATCGCTATTCAAAAGTACAAGCAGTCACTTTAAATAAACATACAGGAATGCACTCAAACAACATCAATTACATAGTTGCCAATATTTGAAAAAAATAAATAAATCCTTGAGACACTTTGGGACATAGACCCGCCCACTCCAATCCACCTCAAAACAAGAATAACAAATACTAGTAGTATACTTTAGCCATACTGATTGCTTAAAGGGATAGGAAAAGAAAAGAGATACTTATGATTCAGACAGAACATGCAATTTTTAAATTTGCTTCTTTGTTGGAAAGAATATGTACATATCCTTAGCAGCAGCAATGCACTACTGGTAGCTAGCTGTTGATTGGTGGCTATACACATTTGTATCAGATTCCTGAAAGGGGAAACAGAGGCGTCTCTAAGTGCAATATCATCAAAGTAAAGACTCAGAACAGGCAAATACGAAAACCACTCACGTGGTAAAGCACACAATAGTGCTAATGGGGCAAGCCGAGACTTCTGAGCCGCTCGGCTGACTCGACAACCAGTTCTCCTAGCCAATAGTGTGGTTCCGCTCTCCTGGCGATCCCACTCTCCTGGTGATCCCACTCTCCTGGCAGGTATTAAGCACTGGTTTCAATCTGGTTCACTTTATAGGTATTCCTTCAGCTAGACACCACTCAGAAGCCTGATACAGAGTATCAGTCGTCAGCCACAGGGTCCGGGTGTAGATGGGTTGTAACACAATTACCAAAGATAGGAGCGGTAGCGCATAAAAACAATTTATTGCATATAAACAATTTCCATTAAAACAGTGATGCAAACAGTCTGAGGAAATGTCGTTGACTGCCAAGAAACACATCACTGTTTTCTTCATAAATGGAAAGAGTCTACAGCTGAATTCATTATGTTTGGGAATCCAGACCCTGGCCACCAGGAGGAGGCAAAGACACCCCAGCCAAAGACTCAAACACTGAAATCAGCAGTCGACCTTAAATCAAAGCAAGAGAATGTACACATTGATCCCAATAGACTGTACACACGAGAGTGACAGCCGATACTAGTGAATGAAAACACAGGAGAGGCGGAACTTCCGCAAACTAAAACAAATAAATATTTTGAAAATCGGCGGCCCGCCACCTTTGATAAAGCCGTAACTGGCGAAACGCGTCAGGGGGTTTGCATGGGACGATGGGGTCCCATTAGTGTGTTAAATGTTTTTTAAATATATCTATCTAGCAAAGGGGTGTTGGTGTCAATCACATTTTGGCACAAGTGTGTGAGTGCATGTTAGCGATAAAAATGTCTGAGTGTGGCAATATTTCAAGTTGAATTACAAGTCAATAGCATTCTGAACTATAGCTAACAGAGCATTCTAATGAGGTTAACGGGAATGCAGCTACGTAAAAAGCATTGGTGCTAGCACAATTGCAGCTGCATAATACCCCGTATTAATGATAAGATTACTAAGCCTAATCGCAGAAAAGACAGCCTATAGTGGCAGTTAGGGAATGAATATTAGTGCAATTTGAAGTTGAAGGCGGATGCTGCAAATATAATCACAATTAGCTCCTGAGTCCCCAAAAGGAGAAATAATGTTGTAATATTGTGTACCAATAGTATCGACGTATAATACGTGTTGCAAAATAGATGTAATACAAAGCACCTAGCTACCAGCAACAAGAATAAAATTATAACCAGCCTCTGAATTCTAAAATAAGGATTCAAGTTGTGGGTACTGTGAGATGGTATATTGAGAGTATCTTTTTATAACCACACAACGCGTATCATGAAACATATGTAACAATAAGCTATTAGCTTTTAATAAATAAAAAGAAGTGTAACAATAAAGGGAATATTGCAAACTGGGGAGCTCACAAAAAATGTTATTAACATAAAGAAATTCGCACATGTAGACGCTATTACTCAAAGAATCACCCAACAGTGTATGTAAACATACAGGCTACACCGCTTCACTTTCAAGCGGTGAGATTATAACTGTATTGCCACTGAACTTATCAGTGAAACGTCTGTTTAAATTCACTAGAAGATCAACCCCACATGGGGAACAGAATAATGAACTAGTGAAAAAACGCAGAATATAGAAATAATATAAGTGGAAAACACAATACACATCCTTTAAGCATAATTGATACAAAAATTGGGTTATTTGTACACTAACCAAACCAAGGGAAGTGAACTATAAGAACAGCAAGAACCTCACAACTAGGGTCTGCATATATATGTGAACCAAGCTTGGAAATCCCTCCTGCCATCCCAGGCTAAAATAAATAAATTAAACATTAATACTAGCCTCAATAATGGCATGAGAAACCAAACGCGACAGATATCCATTACAGGGCTCCCAATACCCCCACTTTACGCAAATAAGGGAGTACCGATCAGTACAGTTACATAACTTATATTAATATAAAGACTAATCGGTCTCTCGAATTAACAAAATTAGAGTGTCTTTTAAATTGTTCATGTTCACCCATTTTTAAAGTAAGAAATAAAAGTTAAATTTTAAGATTGTACCAGTGGCTCTACCCCAGTCTGGGCAGAGAGTGCTACACAGCATTTCTTTCCAGGGATTTCATCCCAATTGTTCTGCAAAGACTCAAACACGTCCCCCACTTTCCTCATCCCCCAGTCATTCTTTGCCTTTCGTCACAGGAGTTTGGCAGAGAAGTGTCGGAAGATTAAAGATAGTCTCTTATGGAGGATAGTACTCTTTAAATTGGGACTGGAGTTTTAAGTAGTCCTGTCAGCCTCTCAGTGAGAGCATGGATGAAAGTTAGAGTCCGGAGATGCAGGGAGAGTCTTTCTGCGAAACCATCCCAACTCATATTAACAGCTCCACAAGCAATCAGCGTTGACGAGTTTCGCTGCCTGCTTTCTTCTCTCAAGTCCATGGCAGAAGTGACGCTAGTATCTGTCACACTTGAAGAGCCATGTTCCTGTTCCACGGCGTAGATTCCGGAAAAAGATTGTTTCATTTTACTTTCATCATGGCTATTTTGGAACATAACGGCCTATGTCTAGCGACGCAGCCTTTGTCTAGCGATGCGGCCTTTACTGTCGGGCACGCTTTTTTCATGGACTGCACGGTTTACCTTGTGACCGGGCGTGGTCACATTTTTAGCTCTCCATTTCCGCATTCCTGACCGTGTGGGGACGGAAAAATTCTGGTCCGCTGGTGTCTGGTTCACAGGAGGTGGTGAGTGTCCCAGCCATTGGGGGTGTAACGTGCCGTTTAGATTTTTCTTATTGGTCCATTTTTTAATCAATAACCCAGTTATGGAGGATTCTGATTTTGTGGAGACGGATGTCTCTCATTCAGATCCTACTTCTTACGAAGAATATGAATTGGCCCGGGTGATACATGCCCATCAGTTATGTTCCAAATGCCGTTTTAGAGTGCTCTGTTCCTTGAGATCAGGGAATCATGGGCCCGCTGAGCCATGCACCTCTAGGGATTCCATTTCCCATAAGGCTAATTCCCTACCACCAACTCTTACTACACATGCAGGTAACACAAACGCTGCTTATCCTTCTATGGAGAGTGGCCTGTTCCCACCGGAGGTTACGATATGGTTCCTCATGGCCATATCTTTGGCGCTGGCGCATCTGCACCTCCCGGGAGTATGCTTACGATATTGTCTGTGTTCTGTTAACCGGGGCTCATCAGGTGTGGGATTTCCTGGTCCAGTTCAGCCCTCTGGGGGAGCGACTGCCCCTGAGGCCTCAGGGGGTCCAGGGGCCGGTGTCTTCATTTGTCCCGGCGGAGGTATGTTGTGACTTTCCTTATAGACTGGCGCACCTTTGTGTTCTACTGAGTCATGTTTTGGAGTTGCTGGAGGATCCCACTCTTAATGGGGAGATTTCTCAGTCTTCTTTTTCAGTCTCAATAGTGCAAATTGGTATCTCATCTTATGTCACTCTCCCTCTTGCTCTTACTAGCTGCTGGTGATATATCCCCTAATCCTGGTCCCACACAACTTCTAGCCTTGCACGCCCATGTGTATCTTTTCATAGACTTAGAAAACAAAACTCTGGTAACCTTACTCAAATTCCTCTTGTATCTAAAGTCAACACCCCCTTCACTTGTGCACTCTGGAACTCTTGCTCTGTTTGCAACACGCTCACTTTTATCCATGACCTATTTATCTCCCACTCCCTCAACCTTCTGGCTCACAGAAACCTGGCTCTCTAATTCAGACACAGCATCCACTGCGGCATTGTCACATGGGGGCCTACAATGCAGCCACACTCCTAGGTCTGGATGTAGACAAGGAGGTGGTGTAGATATTTTACTTTTCTCTCGTTGCACCTTTCAACAAATACAACCCATCTCTTCCCTCAGATTTTCCTTATTCAAAACCCACATGATTTGCTTATTCTCTCCCCTCTCTATAGGTGTTGCAGTCAAATACCTCAACTCAATTTATAGATTATTTTGCTTTCTGGCTACCTTTTTTCCTCTCCTCAGATACCCCTGCCCTCATTCTTGGGGACTTCAACCTCCCTGTTGACAATCCCACTGCTTCCTCTGCAAAACAACTTCTGCAACTCACTTCCTCTTTTAGTCTGTCACAATGGACTGACTCTCCCACTCACTAAGACGGCCACTCCCATGATTTGATTTTAAGCTATCGATGCACTCAGCTTCACAAACTCCCATTTTCCTCTTTCTGACCATCATCTCCTCACTTGCAACATCACATCACTCCTTACAACTCTCCCTCTTTCTACCCCTCACACCAAACTCCGCAGAAGCATTGTCACTAGATCAGAAACCGCTCTCAAGCTCTCTCAAACCTCTCTCAAACCTCTACTCTCTTCCATTGCCTTCTTTTCCGGCCCTTATCAATCTATCTGCCACTACAATTTGACCCTTACATTAGTCCTTGACAGAAGTCACACACTAATCCTCAGCCCTAACATACCCCTCTGACACACTATATATACCGATGTTCCCTTACTGCTGAGCTACACTGGAGAAATTATTGGAGTTCAGCTGACTTTCTTCACTAAAAGTTCAATTTGAACTCCTACTATTCTGCCCTAAACCTTTTAAGCAAGATTACTTCTCTACTTTTATCTCTACTCTTTCTTCAAACCTAAAACGTCTGTTTTCCACTTTCAGTACTCTTCTCCGCCTTCAGTACTCTTCTCCGCCAACCCCTCCTCCTATTATAACTTCTTTCTCAGCTTAAGATTTTGCCAGCCACTTCAATAGCAAAATAGATTCCATCAGATACTAATCCAGTTTCCAACACCCTCAAAAGCTCACAATCTTCCAAAACCCACATAACCAAAAATTCAGCTCTTTTGCCCCTGTTACTAAGGAAGAAGTTTCTACTCTTATGCTGTCCTCTCACCTCACTACCTGTCCCCTCTGTGGTTATTAATTAATTTAAAATATTTTTACTTTATACTAAATCTCTATGGTAAAACCACTAAACCAATATAAGTAAGTTGTGTAATAAACTCTGAGAGGGTCTCCATTGTTTCCAAACAGTTTATTTGGAATCAATATATGTTAATAATAAGAGAAATATTTACAGGTATATATACACATCTATTTCTTCTGTTATGTGTGATCAGTCCACGGGTCATCATTACTTCTGGGATATAACTCCTCCCCAACAGGAAATGCAAGAGGATTCACCCAGCAGAGCTGCATATAGCTCCTCCCCTCTACGTCACTCCCAGTCATTCTCTTGCACCCAGCAACTAGATAGGATGTGTGAGAGGACTATGGTGATTATACTTAGTTTTTATAACTTCAATCAAAAGTTTGTTATTTTACAATAGCACCGGAGCGTGTTATTGCCTCTCTGGCAGAGTTTGAAGAAGAATCTACCAGAGTTTTTACTATGATTTTAACCGGAGTAGTTAAGATCATATTGCTGTTTCTCGGCCATCTGAGGGAGGTAAAAGCTTCAGATCAGGGGACAGCGGGCAGATGAATCTGCATTGAGGTATGTAGCAGTTTTTATTTTCTGAATGGAATTGATGAGAAAATCCTGCCATACCGTTATAATGACATGTATGTATACTCTACACTTCAGTATTCTGGGGATGGTATTTCACCGGAATTACTCTGTTAAAAGTACATTAAACCTTTTAATAGGTATTTATTATGTTAAACGTTTTTGCTGGAATGTAGAATCGTTTGCATTTTCTGAGGTACTGAGTGAATAAATATTTGGGCATTATTTTTCCACTTGGCAGTTGCTTGTTTTAATTGTGACAGTTTCGTTTCTCTCTCACTGCTGTGTGTGAGGGGGAGGGGCCGTTTTTGGCGCTCTTTGCTACGCATCAAAAAATTCCAGTCAGTTACTCTTGTATTTCCTGCATGATCCGGTTCATCTCTAACAGATCTCAGGGGTCTTCAAACTTCTTTGGAGGGAGGTAGATTCTCTCAGCAGAGCTGTGAGACTTATATTGACTGTGATTAAAAACGTTGCTCTGTAATTTTTATGTTTCAAATTTAATTATTGTTACTTTACTAATGGGAACAAACCTTTGCTAAAAGTTGTGTTGTTTTTAAGGATTGATGCTATAACTGTTTTTCAGTTCATTATTTCAACTGTCATTTAATCGTTTAGTGCTCTTTGAGGCACAGTACGTTTTTGTTAAATAAGATTGTAACCAAGTTGCAAGTTTATTGCTAGTGTGTTAAACATGTCTGATTCAGAGGAAGATATCTGTGTCATTTGTTCCAATGCCAAGGTGGAGCCCAATAGAAATTTATGTACTAACTGTATTGATGCTACTTTAAATAAAAGCCAATCTGTACAAATTGAACAAATTTCACCAAACAGCGAGGGGAGAGTTATGCCGACTAACTCGCCTCACGTGTCAGTACCTGCATCTCCCGCCCGGGAGGTGCGTGATATTATGGCGCCTAGTACATCTGGGCGGCCATTACAGATAACATTACAAGATATGGCTACTGTTATGACTGAAGTTTTGGCTAAATTACCAGAACTAAGAGGCAAGCGTGATCACTCTGGGGTGAGAACAGAGTGCGCTGATAATACTAGGGCCATGTCTGATACTGCGTCACAGCTTGCAGAACATGAGGACGGAGAGCTTCATTCTGTGGGTGATGGTTCTGATCCAAACAGATTGGATTCAGATATTTCAAATTTTAAATTTAAATTGGAGAACCTCCGTGTATTACTAGGGGAGGTTTTAGCGGCTCTTAATGATTGTAACACTGTTGCAATACCAGAAAAATTGTGTAGGTTGGATAAATACTTTGCGGTACCGGCGAGTACTGACGTTTTTCCTATACCTAAGAGACTAACTGAAATTGTTACTAAGGAGTGGGATAGACCCGGTGTGCCGTTCTCACCCCCTCCAATATTTAGAAAGATGTTTCCAATAGACGCCACCACACGGGACTTATGGCAAACGGTCCCTAAGGTGGAGGGAGCAGTTTCTACTTTAGCTAAGCGTACCACTATCCCGGTGGAGGATAGCTGTGCTTTTTCAGATCCAATGGATAAAAAATTAGAGGGTTACCTTAAGAAAATGTTTGTTCAACAAGGTTTTATATTGCAACCCCTTGCATGCATCGCGCCGATTACGGCTGCGGCAGCATTTTGGATTGAGTCTCTGGAAGAGAACCTTAGTTCAGCTACGCTGGACGACATTACGGACAGGCTTAGAGTCCTTAAACTAGCTAATTCATTCATTTCGGAGGCCGTAGTACATTTAACCAAACTTACGGCTAAGAACTCAGGATTCGCCATTCAGGCACGTAGGGCGCTGTGGCTAAAATCCTGGTCAGCTGATGTAACTTCTAAGTCCAAATTACTTAATATACCTTTCAAGGGGCAAACTTTATTTGGGCCCGGTTTGAAAGAAATTATCGCTGACATTACAGGAGGTAAGGGCCACGCCCTGCCTCAAGACAAAGCCAAAGCTAAGGCTAGACAGTCTAATTTTCGTCCCTTTCGGAATTTCAAAGCAGGAGCAGCATCAACTTCCACTGCACCAAAACAGGAAGGAGCTGTTGCTCGTTACAGACAAGGCTGGAAACCTAACCAGTCCTGGAACAAGGGCAAGCAGGCCAGGAAACCTGCTGCTGCCCCAAAGACAGCATGAACCGAGGGCCCCCGATCCGGGACCGGATCTAGTGGGGGGCAGACTCTCTCTCTTCGCCCAGGCTTGGGCAAGAGATGTTCAGGATCCCCGGGCGCTAGAGATCATATCTCAGGGATACCTTCTAGACTTCAAATTCTCTCCCCCAAGAGGGAGATTTCATCTGTCAAGGTTGTCAACAAACCAGATAAAGAAAGAAGCGTTTCTACGCTGTGTACAAGATCTGTTATTAATGGGAGTGATCCATCCGGTTCCGCGGTCGGAACAAGGACAAGGGTTTTACTCAAACCTGTTTGTGGTTCCCAAAAAAGAGGGAACTTTCAGGCCAATCTTGGATTTAAAGATCCTAAACAAATTCCTAAGAGTTCCATCGTTCAAAATGGAAACTATTCGGACAATCTTACCCATGATCCAAAAGGGTCAGTACATGACCACAGTGGATTTAAAGGATGCTTACCTTCACATACCGATTCACAAAGATCATTTCCGGTATCTAAGGTTTGCCTTCTTAGACAGGCATTACCAGTTTGTAGCTCTTCCATTCGGATTGGCTACGGCTCCAAGAATCTTCACAAAGGTTCTGGGTGCCCTTCTGGCGGTACTAAGACCGCGAGGAATTTCGGTAGCTCCGTACCTAGACGACATTCTGATACAAGCTTCAAGCTTTCAAACTGCCAAGTCTCATACAGAGTTAGTTCTGGCATTTCTAAGGTCGCATGGATGGAAAGTGAACGAAAAGAAGAGTTCTATTTTTCCTCTCACAAGAGTTCCATTCTTGGGGACTCTTATAGATTCTGTAGAAATGAAGATTTATCTGACAGAAGACAGATTAACAAAGCTTCTAAATGCATGCCGTGTCCTTCATTCCATTCAACTCCCGTCAGTAGCTCAATGCATGGAGGTGATCGGCTTAATGGTAGCAGCAATGGACATAGTACCCTTTGCACGTCTACATCTCAGACCGCTGCAATTGTGCATGCTGAGTCAGTGGAATGGGGATTACTCAGACTTGTCCCCTACTCTGAATCTGGATCAAGAGACCAGAAACTCTCTTCTATGGTGGCTTTCTCGGCCACATCTGTCCAGGGGGATGCCATTCAGCAGGCCGGACTGGACAATTGTAACAACAGACGCCAGCCTACTAGGTTGGGGCGCTGTCTGGAATTCTCTGAAGGCTCAGGGACAATGGAATCAGGAGGAAAGTCTCCTGCCAATAAACATTCTGGAATTAAGAGCAGTTCTCCATGCCCTTCTGGCTTGGCCCCAGTTAAAAACTCGGGGGTTCATCAGGTTTCAGTCGGACAACATCACGACTGTAGCTTACATCAACCATCAAGGAGGGACAAGAAGCTCCCTAGCAATGATGGAAGTATCAAAGATAATTCGCTGGGCAGAGTCTCACTCTTGCCACCTGTCAGCAATCCACATCCCGGGAGTGGAGAACTGGGAGGCGGATTTCTTGAGTCGCCAGACTTTTCATCCGGGGGAGTGGGAACTTCATCCGGAGGTCTTTGCCCAAATACTTCGACGTTGGGACAAACCAGAGATAGATCTCATGGCGTCTCGCCAGAACGCCAAACTTCCTCGCTACGGGTCCAGATCCAGGGATCCGGGAGCGGTTCTGATAGATGCCTTGACAGCACCTTGGAACTTCGGGATGGCTTATGTGTTTCCACCCTTCCCGCTGCTTCCTCGATTGATTGCCAAAATCAAACAGGAGAGAGCATCAGTGATTCTAATAGCGCCTGCATGGCCACGCAGGACTTGGTATGCAGATCTAGTGGACATGTCATCCTGTCCGCCTTGGTCTCTACCTCTAAGACAGGACCTTCTGATACAGGGTCCATTCAAACATCAAAATCTAACTTCTCTGAAGCTGACTGCTTGGAAATTGAACGCTTGATTTTATCAAAACGTGGTTTTTCTGAGTCGGTTATTGATACCCTGATACAGGCTAGGAAGCCTGTTACCAGAAGGATTTACCATAAGATATGGCGTAAATACCTATACTGGTGCGAATCCAAAGGTTACTCCTGGAGTAAGGTTAGGATTCCTAGGATATTGTCCTTTCTACAAGAAGGTTTAGAAAAGGGTTTATCGGCTAGCTCATTAAAGGGACAGATCTCAGCTCTGTCCATCTTGTTACACAGGCGTCTGTCAGAAAATCCAGACGTCCAGGCCTTTTGTCAGGCTTTAGCTAGGATCAAGCCTGTGTTTAAAACTGTTGCTCCGCCATGGAGTTTAAACTTAGTTCTTAACGTTTTACAGGGTGTTCCGTTTGAACCCCTTCATTCCATTGATATAAAATTGTTATCTTGGAAAGTTCTGTTTTTAATGGCTATTTCCTCGGCTCGAAGAGTCTCTGAGTTATCAGCCTTACATTGTGATTCTCCTTATCTGATTTTTCACTCAGACAAGGTAGTTCTGCGTACTAAACCTGGGTTCTTACCTAAGGTAGTCACTAACAGGAATATCAATCAAGAGATTGTTGTTCCATCCTTGTGTCCAAATCCTTCTTCAAAGAAGGAACGTCTTCTACACAATCTAGATGTAGTTCGTGCCCTCAAGTTCTACTTGCAGGCAACTAAGGATTTTCGACAAACGTCTTCCCTGTTTGTCGTGTACTCTGGTCAGAGGAGAGGTCATAAGGCTTCGGCTACCTCTCTCTCCTTCTGGCTTCGTAGCATAATTCGTTTAGCCTATGAGACTGCTGGACAGCAGCCTCCTGAAAGAATTACAGCTCATTCTACTAGAGCTGTGGCTTCCACTTGGGCCTTTAAGAATGAGGCCTCTGTTGAACAGATTTGCAAGGCTGCAACTTGGTCTTCGCTTCATACTTTTTCCAAATTTTACAAATTTGACACTTTTGCTTCTTCGGAGGCTATTTTTGGGAGAAAGGTTCTTCAGGCAGTGGTTCCTTCTGTATAATGAGCCTGCCTATCCCTCCCGTCATCCGTGTACTTTTGCTTTGGTATTGGTATCCCAGAAGTAATGATGACCCGTGGACTGATCACACATAACAGAAGAAAACATAATTTATGCTTACCTGATAAATTCCTTTCTTCTGTTGTGTGATCAGTCCACGGCCCGCCCTGTTTTAAGGCAGGTAAATATCTTTTAAATTATACTCCAGTCACCACTTCACCCTTGGTTTCTCCTTTCTCGTTGATTCTTGGTCGAATGACTGGGAGTGACGTAGAGGGGAGGAGCTATATGCAGCTCTGCTGGGTGAATCCTCTTGCATTTCCTGTTGGGGAGGAGTTATATCCCAGAAGTAATGATGACCCGTGGACTGATCACACAACAGAAGAAAGGAATTTATCAGGTAAGCATAAATTATGTTTTTACAGCAAAACAGTCCAAATATTTAAGACAGGGCAACTTTACTACAATAACCCCAGTTTGTCCAACACTGCTAAAATAATCATAGGAATATACTTAGCCACATTGTCTAATGTGTCCACCATCAGCCATCTTTTCAGCATAAAAAAGATAAGAAAGAAAAAGAGAGAGTTCCAGTTTTTTATACACCATTTAATTAGGGAGTGGTTTATCAAATGCCAGTCAAAGGCTATTGGGAGTGTCTTTAGTTCAGAGAGAAAGGTGTATCTGGGGGAAGGGATTTTAATAACAGCTAGGTCAGTAAGCTATGTCACCACACCCTCAATCCCATATACTCACCTCAATCTCTTTTGCCCTTAACCCTATACTCACACACATTTTCAAGCTCTCCCTCAGCACCTGTATATTTCCCTCATCTATAAAGCATGCACTGCTGGTCACACCGATCCTCAAAAAACCTCTCGATCCTACCTCTCCATCCAACTACCGCCCTATTTCCCTACTCCCGATGCCTCAAAACTTCTTGAAAAGTTAGTATATGCATATCTATCACATTTCCTTAAATTAAACTCCCTCCTTGACCCACTGCAATCTGGATTTTGCCACCAACACTTCACAGAGACAGCAATCGTTAAGGTTACCAACGACCTACTTACAGCAAAATTGAAAAGGCCACTTCTCTCTGCTAACCCACTTTGATCTTTTTGCAGCCTTTGATACTGTTGATCACCCTCTCTTGCTCTAAACCCTCAAATCCTTCTGTATTTGTGACACAGCCCTCTCGTGGTTCCCTTCCTACCAGTCTAAACGTACCTTTTTAGTGTAGCCTTCTCTGGTGCATCCTCTGCCCCTTTACCACTTTCTTTTGAGGCAAGGCTTTGTCCTTGGTCCCCTTCTCTTCTCAATCTACACGTCCTGCTTAGGTTCATTAATAAAGTCCCACGGGTTTCAATATCATTTGTATGGGGATGACACCCAAATCTACCTCTCTGCACCAGACCTATCTCCTTCCTTGCTAACGTGTGTCACTAACTGTCTTTTTCATATCTTATCCTGGATGTTCTCTTACTACCTTAAGCTAAATATGTCCAAATCTGATCTCCTTCTTTTCCTCCCTTCTTCCAGAATCTCCAACCCTCATTTTTCTATAGCTGCTATAGCTCCATCATTACTCCTACTCCGCATGCCCTATGTCTTTGGGTCACACTTGACTCAGATCTTTCTTTCACTCCTCACATTCAAGCTTCCACCTTAAAAACATCTCTAAATTTCAACTTTTCCTTACACATGGCACTACTAAGATGTTATTCCACTCTCTCAGCCTTTCCTGCCTTGAATACTGCAACTCCATCCTCTCTGATCTCCCTAGCTGCCATCTAGCTCATTTACAATCAATAATGAATGCCTCTGCCAGGCTCATCTTCCTTACACATCACTCTTCATCTGCTACACCTCTTTGCCAGTCCCTTTACTGGCTTCCTCTAGCCTCCAGAATGAAACACAAAATTCTGACTCTGACATACAAGGCACTCAACAGCACTGCTCCCACCTTAAATCTCAGACCTTGTCACCAAATACTCTCCCTCCCATCCCCTTCGCTCTGCTCATGACCTCCTCCTCTCTTGTTACCCCCTCACACTCCTGTCTACAGAACTTCTCCAGACTGGCCTTTATCTTGCGGAACTCTCTGCCTCGCTCCACAAGACTCCCTAGTTTTGAAAGGTTCAAGCTGCCCTAAAGACTTTACTTCTTAGGGATGCATACAACCTACAGCAACCTTTCCTAACATCAGTTCCTCTCTTCCTTTGTTTATTCCCTTGAACCCCCTTTGCATGTAAGCCTATGAGCCCAGTTGTTTATAGATCACCTTCATTAGAGCCGACTATAACAGTGCAACTCTCAGCACCACCCTCTACCCACTAGATCCCTTTTAAGTGTTACCTTGCATATCATGCCTATGTTTATAGTGCTGTGGAATCTGTTGGCGCTCTATAAATAACTGATAATAATATAATAATCTCATTGTTCCCCTTACCTGACTACACATTACTAAACTTCGATGAGCACTCAGCACAGATAAAGACTGAAGAAAAAAACTTATACATACAGAAACTAAGACTTGAGACATTGCAGTTAAATCATAAGCCACAGCACCCTCTGTTTTGGGAGTACTGCATTGCACACAAAATTAACTAAATACAGAATAAATAGAACAAGGGACACCTAGAGACATAGATTTTGACGGCAGATTAGAACCATAGGCCCAGCAAGTCTGCCGATATTCCCTAAAAGTATAAACATATCTAGTTCGTAGGATAACCTTATTTTCTTTTACAAGATATGACGAGTCCACAGATTTCATCCTTACTTGTGGGATATTAACCTCCTGCGAACACCTCCACCTCCAGTCATTCTCTTTGCCTGTGTTAGTAATAGGAAGAGGTAAAGTGAGGTGTTAGATTCTTCAATCAAGAAGTTTTTTATTTTTAAATAGTGCCAGAGTGTGCTATTTTTCTCAGTCTATTGTTTCACAAGGAAGGAGTGAAGACATATTATTTTCTGCCCTGATGTTAATGATCTTAGCAAACATTATCTAAGATCCATAATGGTTCCTACAACGTAGCTGAAGGTATGTGTGAGAAAATCTTCAGTGTGGAGACCGGTGTTTGCTACAAGCAACTTTGAGGTATGTGCATTCTTTTGTTTTCTGGGGAGACTTGATATACCAGAACAGGCTGACATTGTCCCCTATATGGGGAAGGGTAAGCAGTATGCACTAAGAAAAAATATTTGTGTACCTGAAATCCCTTTATTAATTTATTAATCTATTTCATGGCCAGATGTTATATAGACTTTGGTGGCTTATGTTTGGGCTTGACGCTGGGAGACTAAAGCGGTTTTATGATATGAATGCAGGGGTTTTGGTCTGCATTAGGGACGCATGTTTTTACTTTTATTTTCGTGTCGGGCGGGGCCTATTTTCGCGCGCTCCGTCACGCAGTCTTCATTGCCATTGCATAGCTGGACAGAGGCTGGAGGCTTAAGTTGTCTGCACTCGATAAAGTCCTATCTCTATACTGGACATCTGAGTTCATTTCGTGGGCAGGTAGGCGTGGTGCAGGGGCCAATAAATTGTTTAATAATAAAAATTTATATTCTGAAGTGATTATACTGTGTTTGGGCTAATCTTGCAAGTGGATGCAATATTAAGGAACATTTTTAGACACATTAAAACAGTTTCTTCAGGCTAAAAAGCGTTTTTGCAAGTTTCAGTAAAATAGTTGCGTTTTTAAAATTTAAAGGCACAGTACAATTTTTTTGGTATTACATTTTTTCGTTTTTTTTTTAGTATAATCAAAGCTCAATATTTAGCAAGGTGCGACTATTAGCAGTACTGCTAGTCTGTTTAACATGTCGGACAGTGAGGAGGACACTCCTTGTTCTATGTGTTTAGATGCCACTGTGGAACCCCCTCTGACTTTTTGTCCCTTGTGTACTGAGAGGGCCTTACAATACAAAGCACACATTTTATGTAAAGAAAATGTGTGTAAAGATGATTCTCAGGCTGAAGGGAATCAGGGTGTACCGCCAGTTTCTCCCCAAGCGTCACAACCTCTAACACCCACCCAAGCGACGCCTGGTTCTTCAACCGCGTCTAACTCATTTATTTTGCAGGATATGGCTGCAGTTATGTCAACTACCCTTACAGAGGTGTTATCTAAGTTGCCAGTGTTACAGGTTAAACGCAGTAGGACAGAGGACAATGTGAATGCTGATCACTCTGATGCGTTGTTGGCTATTTTCGATGTACCCTCTCAGGGTTCTCAATTGGGGGTTAGAGATCTTCTATCTGAGGGGAAACTGAATCGGGAAATGCGTAACCTCAGACAGACTCGGACGTCATGTCCTTTAAATTTAAGCTTGAACACCTCAGTCTTTTAGCGACTCTGGATGACTGTGACCCTATTGTGGTACCACCAGAGAAGTTGTATAAGATGGACAAATACTTAGAGGTACTCCGGTTCCTAAGTGAATTGCGGAAATTATTAAGAGGGAATGGGACAGACTGGGTATCCCGTTCGCTCCCTCTCCTAATTTAAAAAAAAAAAAGTATCCTATATCCGACACTGTTCTGGACTCCCTAAGGTGGAAGGAGCTATATCTTCCCTGGCTAAGCGTACCACTATTCCTATTGAGGACAGCTGTGCTTTCAAAGACCCTATGGATAAGAAATTGGAGGGTCTCCTGAAGAAAATGTTTATTCATCAGGGTTTTCTCTTGCAACCTACGGCATGCGTTGTACCAGTTACAACTGCAGCGGCCTTTTGGTTTGAGGCTCTAGAAGAGTCTCGTAAGACGAGAAGATATCTTAGATAGAATTAAGGCTCTCAAGCTGGCTAATTCTTTTATCACAGATGTCGCCTTTCAAATGACTAAATTGGCGGCTAAAAATGCTGGATTTGCCATTTTGGCGCGTAGAGCGCTATGGTTAAAGTCTTGGTCTGCTGATGTGTCATCTAAATCAAAGCTTTTGGCTATTCCTTTCAAGGGTAAGACCCTATTCGGGCCTGACTTGAAGCAAATCATTTCTGATATCACTGGAGGTAAGGGTCATCTCCTACCTCAGGATAAGGCTGTTAAAATGAGGGGTAAACAGAATAATTTTTGTTCCTTTCAGAATTTTAAAGGAGTACCCTCTTCTTCCTCTTCCTCCACTAAGCAGGAAGGGAATTTTGCTCAGGCCAAGTCCGTCTGGAGACCCAACCAAGCTTGGAACAAGGGTAAACAAAACGAGAAGCCCGTTGCTACTACCAGGTCGGCATGAAGGGGCGGCCCCCGATCCGGGACCGGATCTAATAGGGGGCAGACTTTCTCTCTTTGCCCAATCTTGGGAAAGAGATGTTCAGGATCCCTGGGCACTAGAAATCGTGACCCACGGGTATCAACTGGAATTCAAAAGTTTTCTCCCAAGAGGGAGGTTTCTTCTTTAACGATTGTTTGTAGACCAGATAAAAAGAGAGGCGTTCTTACGTTGTGTAAATGACCTCTCAACTGTGGGAGTAATTTGTCCTGTCCCAAAACTAGAGCAGGGGCAGGGGTTTTACTCAAATCTTTTTGTGGTTCCCAAAAAAGAGGGAACGTTCAGACCCATTTTAGATCTCAAGAGTCTAAACAAGTTTCTCAGTGTTCTATCTTTCAAGATGGAGACCATTCGCTCAATTTTACCAATGATTCAGGAGGGTCAATATATGACTACCGTGGACTTGAAGGATGTATACCTGCTTATTCCTATCCACAAGGATCATCATCAGTACGTAAGGTTTGCTTTCCTGGATAAGCATTTTCAGTTTGTGGCTCTTCCCTTCCGGTTGGCCACAGCACCCAAAATCTTCACGGAGGTTCTAGGGTCCCTTCTGGCAGTTCTCAGACCACGGGGAATAGCAGTGGCGCCTTATCTGGACGATATTCTGATTCAGGCGTTGACTTATCATCTAACAAAGTCTCATACAGACACAGTGTTAGCATTTCTCACGGATGGGAGGTGAATCTAGAAAAGAGTTCACTAATTCGACAGACAAGAGTTCCCTTCCTGGGAACTCTAATAGACTGTATAGACATGAAGATTTTTCTGACGGAGGTCAGGAAGTCAAAGATTCTAAATACATGCCGAGCTCTTCAGTCCAATCCTCGGCCATCAGTGGCTCAGTGCATGGAGGGAATTGGATTGATGGTGGCGGCAATGGACATCATTCCGTTTGCTCGATTTCATCTCAGACCTCTGCAACTGTGCATGCTCGGACAGTGGAATGGGGATTATGCAAATTTATCTCCTCCGATAAATCTGGACCAGGAGACCAGAGACTCTCTTCTTTGGTGGTTGTCGCCGGATCATCTGTCCCAAGGGACATGTTTCCGCAGACCTTTGTGGGTGATAGTGACGACGGACGCCAGTCTACTAGGCTAGGGTGCAGTCTGGAATTCCCTGAAGGCTCAGGGTGTATGGACTCAGGTGGAGTCTCTACTTCCAATCAATATTCTGGAACTGAGAGCAATATTCGATGCGCTTCATGCGTGGCCTCAACTGGCTTCGGCCAAATTCATCAGATTCCAGTCAGACAACATCACGACTGTGGCTTACATCAATCATCAGGGAGGAACGAGGAGTTCCTTAGCGATGACAGAAGTATCCAAGATAATTCGATGGACGGTGGCCCACTCTTGTTATCTGTCAGCAATCTACATCCCAGGAGTGGACAACTGGGAAGCGGATTTTCTAAGCCGACAGGCTTTTCATCTGGGGGAGTGGGAACTCCATCCGGAGGTATTTGCCTCACTGATTCTCAGATGGGGCAGACCGGAGTTGGATCTAATGGGGTCTCGACAGAATGCCAAGCTCCCAAGATACGGATCCAGGTCGAGGGATCCTCAGGCCGAATTGATAGATGCCTTAGCAGTGCCTTGGTCGTTCAACCTAGCTTATGTGTTTCCACCGTTTCCTCTCCTTCCCCGGGTGATTGCTCGGATCAAACAGGAGAGGGCTTCAGTAATCCTAATTGCGCCTGCGTGGCCTCGCAGGATTTGGTATGCAGAGGACATGTCCTTTCTGCCTCTGTGGAAACTTCCAGTGAGACAGGACCTTCTCATTCAAGGTCCTTTCCAACATCCAAATCTAATTTCTCTGCAGCTGACTGCTTGGAGATTGAACGCTTGATTTTATATAAGCAGGGATTCTATGATTCGGTCATAGATACTTTGATTCAGGCACGTAAGCCTGTCACTAGAATATAAGATATGGCGTAAATATCTTTTTTGGTGTGAATTCAAGGGCTACTCATGGAGTAAAATTAGGATTCCCAGGATTCTGTCTTTTCTCCAAGAAGGATTGGAGAAGGGGTTATCAGCAAGTTCCTTAAAGGGATAAATCTCTGCTTTATCAATTTTGCTACATAAACGTTTGGCAGATGTTCAGTCTTTTTGTCAGGCTCTAACCAGAATTAAGCCTGTGTTTAGACCAATTGCTCCGCCCTGGAGTTTGAATTTAGTCCTTAGTGTTCTTCAAGGGGTTCCGTTTGAACCCATGCATTCCATAGATATTAAGTTATTATCTTGGAAAGTTTTGTTTTTGGTTGCTCTTTCTTCTGCTCGTAGAGTTTCTGAGCTTTCAGCGTTACAATGTGATTCGCCTTATCTTATCTTCCATTCTGATAAGGTGGTTTTATGTACCAAACCTGGTTTCCTTCCTAAGGTTGTTTCTAATAAGAATATTAATCAGGAGCGTATGTTGCATAACATGGACGTGGTCCGTGCCTTAAAGTTTTACTTACAGGCAACTAAGGATTTCCGTCAATCATCTTCATTATTCATTGTTTTTCCTGGAAAGCGTAGGGGTCAGAAAGCTACGGCTACCTCTCTTTCTTTTTGGCTGAAGAGTATCATCCGTCTGGCGTATTTCAGGAGGCTGGACAGCAGCCTCCTGACATAATTACGGCTCATTCTACTAGGGCTGTGGCTTCCTCATGGGCATTTAAAAACGATGCTTCTGTTGAACAGATTTGCAAGGCTGCGACTTGGTCGTCTCTTCAATCTTTTTCCAAATTTTCCAAATTTGATACTTTTGCTTCTTCTGAGGCTGGTTTTGGGAGAAAGGTTCTTCAAGCAGTGGTGCCTTCCGTTTAGGTTCCTGTCTTGTCCATCCCTTTCATCCGTGTCCTGTAGCTTTGGTATTGTATCCCACAAGTAAGGATGAAATCCGTGGACTTGTCATATCTTGTAGAAGAAAAGTAAATGTATGCTTACCTGATAAATTCATTTCTTCTACGATATGACGATTTTATTTTTTATAAACTTCAGTCACCTCTGCACCTTTGGCCTTTCCTTTCTCTTCCTAACTTCGGTCGAATGACTGGAGGTGGAGGGAAGGGAGGGGCTATATATACAGCTCTGCTGTGGTGCTCTTTACCACTTCCTGTTAGCAGGAGGTTAATATTCCACATGTAAGGATGAAATCTGTGGACTCTTCATATTGTAGAAGAAATTAATTAATCAGGAAAGCATAAATTTACTTTATTTTTTATTTTTTATTACCACCTCTTGTAGAAGTTTATTCCATTAATCAATCACTCATTCTGTATAGAAGTGCTTCCACAAATTTCTACTGAAAGGGACATTAAACCCAACATTTTTCTTTCATAATATAGGCAGAGCATACCATTTTAAACAACATTCCAATTTACTTTTATCTAATTTGCTTCATTCTTTAGATATCCTTAGCTAAAGAAATAGCAATGCACACGGGTGAGCCAATCACATGAGGCATCTATGTGCAGTCACCAATCAGAAGCTACTGAGTCTATCTGGATATGCTTTTCAGGAAAGAATATCAAGAGACTGATGCAAATTAGATAATAGAAGTAAATTAGAAAGTTGTTTAAAATGGTATTCTCTATCTGAATCATGAAAGAAAAAAAATCGTATTTAATGTCCCTTTAATCTACTACCCTACAGCTTGAGATCATGACCCCTTGTTCTTGAATTTTTCTTTT
The DNA here is from genome assembly GCF_027579735.1 of Bombina bombina. Taxonomy (NCBI): domain Eukaryota; kingdom Metazoa; phylum Chordata; class Amphibia; order Anura; family Bombinatoridae; genus Bombina; species Bombina bombina. The sequence goes on along the minus strand of NC_069499.1, from coordinate 1,519,993,509 downwards.
TTTGAAAAATACTTACAGCCTCAGCTTTACTAAGCCCCTTAATATACTTGAAAGTTACTATCATATCACCTCTTTCCATTCTCTCCTCTAAACTATGCATATTTAGGTAATTTAGCCTCTCCTCGTAAGTTTTATTTTTTAGATTATGTACCATTTTAGTAGCCCTCCTTTGCATAGATTTCAGTTTGTTTGTATCCTTCTGGATATATGGCCTCCAAAACTGCACACAATACTCAAGATGAGGCCTAACTAATGATCTGTAAAGTGGCATAAGATACCTATACCAATACAACCAAGCATTCTACTGGCCTTACTCGCTGCATTACTACATTGTTTACTAAATTTAAAATCATCTGAAATAATAATTTCCAAGTTCCACTCCTCATTTGTAATCGTCAGTAAAGTGTCATTGAGTCTGTAATTAACGTTTAAGTTTTTCTTCCCTAAATGCATACATTTACACTTTGCAAGGTTAAACTTTTAGGTCCCATTCATTTGTCCATTCCGTAGACAGACATACTTTCCCCTGTAGCCCTCTGCTGATATCTCTGATAAATATGTTAAACAAAACTGACCCCTGAGGAACACCACTAGTAACTGCTGTGCTGAATGTACTCTATTTACTAAGACACTCTCTTTTCTATCCATAAGCTAGCATTCTACCCAGTATCACAATTTTTGAGTATAGGCCTAATAGATACAGTTTGTGAATTAGTTTGTTGTGTAGGATGGTGTCAAATCTTTGCTGAAATCAAGATATGCTACATCAGCTGCTCCTGGTCTAATACTTTTGCTACATAATCAAAGAAGTCAATTAGATTAGTCTGACATGATCTCCCTGAAGTAAAACCATGCTGATTTTGGTACTCTAAATTGTTTATTTATGTAAGTCATAATGTTTTCTTTTAAGAGACTTTCCATTAGTTTCCCTACTACTTAAGTTAAACTAACTGGCCTGTAGTTACCTGATTCTCCCCTTTTTTATGAAGAGGTACTACATTCACTATTCTCCAATCACCTGAAACAGCTCCTGTCAATAGTGACTGATTAAACAGATCAGTTAAAGGGACACTGAACCCAAAAATGTTCTTTCATGATTCAGATAGAGCATTCAATTTTAAGCAACTTTCTAATTCACTCCTATTATCAAATTTTCGCAGGACCTGGTATGCAGACCTAGTGGACATGTCATCCTTTCCACCATGGACTCTGCCTCTGAGACAAGACCTTCTAATACAAGGTCCTTTCAATCATCCGAATCTACTTTCTCTGAGACTGACTGCATGGAGATTGAACGCTTGATCCTATCAAAGCGTGGCTTCTCCGAGTCAGTAATTGATACCTTAATACAGGCGCGAAAGCCTGTCACCAGGAAAATTTACCACAAGATATGGCGTAAATATCTTCATTGGTGTGAATCCAAGAATTACTCATGGAGTTAGGGTTAGGATTCCTAGAATATTGTCCTTCCTCCAAGAGGGTTTGGATAAAGGATTATCAGCTAGTTCTTTAAAGGGACAGATTTCTGCTCTGTCTATTCTTTTACACAAGCGTCTGGCAGACGTTCCAGACGTTCAGGCATTTTGTCAGGCTTTAGTTAGAATTAAGCCTGTGTTTAAACCTGTTGCTCCCCCATGGAGCTTAAACTTAGATCTTAAAGTTCTTCAAGGAGTTCCGTTTGAACCCCTTCATTTTATTGATATCAAACTTCTATCATGGAAAGTTCTTTTTCTGATGGCTATTTCCTCGGCTCGAAGAGTCTCAGAGTTATCTGCCTTACATTGTGATTCTCCTTATCTGATCTTTCATTCAGATAAAGTAGTTCTGCGTACAAAACCTGTTTTTTTACCTAAGGTGGTTTCTAACAAGAATATCAATCAAGAGATTGTGGTTCCGTCATTATGCCCTAATCCTTCATCAAAGAAGGAACGTCTTTTGCATAATCTAGACGTAGTCCGTGCATTGAAGTTTTACTTGCAGGCTACTAAAGATTTTCATCAAACATCTAACCTGTTTGTTGTTTACTCTGGACAGAGGAGAGGTCAAAAGGCCTCGGCAACCTCTGTCTTTTTGGCTTCGGAGTATAATCCGTTTAGCGTATGAGACTGCTGGACAGCAGCCCCCTGAAAGAATTACAGCTCACTCTACTAGAGCTGTGGCTTCCACCTAGGCCTTTAAAAATGAGGCCTCTGTTGAACAGATTTGCAAGGCTGCGACTTGGTCTTCGCTTCATACCTATTCAAAATTTTACAAATTTGATACTTTTGCTTCTTCGGAGGCTGTTTTTGGGAGAGAGGTTCTTCAGGCAGTGGTTCCTTCCGTTTGAGTTCCTGCCCCTCCCATCATCCGTGTACTTTAGCTTTGGTATTGGTATCCCATAAGTAACGGATGATCCGTGGACTGGATACACTTAACAAGAGAAAACATAATTTATGCTTACCTGATAAATTTATTTCTCTTGTAGTGTATCCAGTCCACGGCCCGCCCTGTCCTTTTAAGGCAGGTCTAAATTTTAATCAAATTTCAGTCACCACTGCACCCTATGGTTTCTCCTTTCTCGGTTTGTTTCGGTCGAATGACTGGATATGACAGTGAGGGGAGGAGCTATATAACAGCTCTGCTGTGGGTGATCCTCTTGCAACGTCCTGTTGGGGAGGAGAATGTCCCATAAGTAATGGATGATCCGTGGACTGGATACACTACAAGAGAAATAAATTTATCAGGTAAGCATAAATTATGTTATCACCCATTCCCCAGTTTTGCGTAACAGTTATATTAAAATACTTTTTATCTCTGTGATTACCTTCTATCTAAGTCTCTGCAAACTGCCCCCTTATTTCAGTTCTTTTGACAGACATTCATTTTAGCCAATCAGTGCACTCTCATAAGTAACTACAAGGGCATGAGCACAATGTTATCTATAATGGCACACATGAACTAACACCCTCTAGCTGTGAAACATGTCAAATGTATTCAGATAAGAGGCCGGTCTTCAAAGGTTTGGAAATTAGCATATGAGCCTACCTAGGTTAAGCTTTCAACTAAGAATACCAAGAGAACTAAGCAAATTTGATGACAAATGTAAATTGGAAAGTTGTTTAAAAAGCCCTATCTGAATCATGAAAGTTTAATTTTGACTAGACTGTCCCTTTAATCCTTCCCAGCTCTCTGGCCTCCACAGGAACGTGAAGAATTGAGGTGCCTCCGATTCTTTATTGAGAGGGGTCATCAGACTGATTTTAGGCCCATTTTCCCCCTCAGTGTAATGTCCTAGTATCCTTGTGGATCTCAACTGCAGAATATGTTAGAATGTATGCCTTAACTAGAAGATACAATGGTTGTTTGTCAATGTATCTAAGGTCTTGGCAATTAGTTACTATAGAGTTCGTGTAACCTGATTAGTATCTCAGCATCAGGTTATGCTGTATAAAGGTTAGATCTGAGAATGCTGTAAGGCAGAGCGTGAGAGAGAATGTAAGGTTTGACAGTTGTTTTACATCATCCTATTAACCCAAATATTACACCAGTTCATAAGTTTAATGTTGCTTGTGGTATTGAGTTAATACTAGTGGCGACAGAGTAGTCAAGTCCTTTATGAGTTCTCAGAGTGACCTGCTGTAAAGCAGATTGGAGGAGTGAGAGATTCACACTGCACGCCCTGTCTGTAGCTGTGAGTTGTAGCGCTGAGAGAACAGACAGGCTGCAGCGTAGGGAATCAGTGATCTGTGGAGCGGCTATGTTGACTGACAGCTAGAGCTATGAGCACGCTCAGAGTCAGGAAAGTAAAAGCTGCGGCTGGGAGCGGATTCCTGTAGCAGTTAAGATGAATCTTACCAAGTAAGTTTGTTGTGCAGTAGTGAGGAGCGGTCTGTTTGGTAACAGAAAGCTTGGCAGCGTGAATGGCTGCGAGCTTACAATGTTATTGCGGTCTGCTGAAATGACACAGGAGGAGCCGAGGTTAGGCTGATAGAAAAGTCCCGAAATATCTTTTAAACCAAAGAGGAGGGTGAGTGTTACCACCCGCGAAGCGGTGGCAAGGCAGTTAGATTTCCAAATTAATCCTTAAGTAGGTATATCCTTTAGAGTTTAGGAGAAACTTGCGGCTGCACTGTAGGGCTGATAGTGCCAAACTAACAACAATACTGAAGCGAGGTAGAGGGCGTGTCCAGGGTTTAAATAACCTACAAAGGTGAGTGTGAAGGTAAATTAAAGGGACAGGAAGAAATAGGAACAAATCCGTGACACTCAGAGATCTGATACTTGGAACAGAGGGGAGATTGGAGTATTGCATAGTGACATAATCACGTCTGCCACAGGTGTTGTGGGGACTGGTCCCGTAGCCTCCTCTTGTTGGGTCGTTCATATTCTCCAAACACAAATCTTCTGCTGTAACGTTTACAGCACTGGATGGGCTCTTTACTGGAAGAATGAACACACACAAGGCACAGCTCCATGCAGTACCAGAGGTCCGGCTACCTGAAATACAAGTCCCAACAACTAACTCCCTCAAGCTCGAAGTTCCATTATAGCGGCAGATCAGGCAGCTAACACAATCTGGAAGGCATAAAATAACGAAGTACTGCAAGGTGTGCTAAAATTAATATATATTTATTTAAAAAATGAAAAGGGTTGTACATACATGTAAAGTGTATGTGTATTGGCCCCTAGTATATGGGATTAACCTTTTCATGTTCATTAAAAACAATACAATAAAATCATGCAAAACTCAGACATAAGGGCTATTCATACAAGTTATGCTACTATGCATACATCAATGCTTAAAGGGACACTGCAATAAAAAAAAACAACTTGGTTTAAATTGATTACACGTTTATAAATAAAATACTTTTAAATGCACTTTCATTTCTAAATAATTACCGTTTCGCCGCAATTTCATTTAGATTTTTTATTCATTATACTGTTGCTGCTTGTCCAATCTGGGCTGACAACCCAAGTTGCAATATGTAGACGTCTTTCACTGGAAGTCTATGATGAATTTAGAAGACCTGCTCAGTAATTCCGGCATCAGGGAGGTAATATGCGCATGCGTGAATTGAACAATCCAAATGCGCATGCGCAGGGTGACTATATCGTCAGATAATTATATTCAGGAACTCGTTATCCAATTGGACATTGCTTTGGATCATGTACTGCCCATATTTGTGGGTTTGGTTTAGTGACGTTTTTGCTGAAAATTATATTTTATAATGATAAGAAGCATCGTTGGAGGACAAAAGTAGGCCATTTATCTTATATTTAATTATGTTAGATAAAATTTGTGTTCCATTTGTGTGCAAAAAAAAAGGTTTGTAATCCTTTAAATTAGAAAAAGCATCTAGTATGTTTATATTATATGCTCAATGTAAGAATGCATGTATGTAACAACCAATATAGATTTCACCTGAAAAAATGAGTATTTAACATAAAAAGGAACATCCTACACAAGGACTTAGCTATCTATAAAGAAAGCTTACGTCCAACATTCTCTATTCATGCCCAGTGGGTACCTGGTTTGTAGCTTAAGTGTCCAGTATAGTCCCTTCTTTTCAAAGATTTTACACTTATCGCCTCCTCTAGATGGCACCCTTGCTACATCTATTACTAGAACAGACATATCAGCTATGTTAGAAAAGTGTTCACTATTGAAATGATTTGCCACTAAAGAATCATTGTTGGAATATTTAGTAAGAGATACACTTAATACGCTTATAGATAGAGATACACTTAATACAGTAATACATTTATATGTGGTCCTATTTTGACATAATTTCTTTTTTATATTAAGTATATAACTTTAGCAGTGCTTACCAGAAGGGCTTTATGATTTAAGTCTTTGTCGGCAAACAAGGTGTCTAAAGACTTTTATCTTTCCTTTTCAAGAAGTAATTTATTTGGACCTGGTCTTGATGTCTTCATTTCCACTGTGAAACCTTTCTCCCTCAGGACAAGAAGTCTAAGCAAAAAATAGATCAAATAGTCTTTATTTCGTTCCTTTTTTCAATCTAGGAACCAAAAATCCCGTCCCTCCTCTTTAAAATGACCTGAATCTTCTAGATCTTCCTGGCAGTTAAATTCCAGTTGGAACAAGGCAAAGCATTCTATGAGCCACCTTTGTCTTCCAAATCAGCATGAAGGTACAGGGCCGGATTGGGCTGCCGGGATACCGGGAAAAATCCTGGTGAGCCGGCAGGGGCAGCTGCTGTGTGTGGAGAGCAGAGCAGCAAAGCCGATATGCAAAGAAGCGCTCACTGTAGGAGGAAGTGCACCCAGCAATCTCCACACATAACACTTAGTTGTGACGTCACAAGATACACGCAGATTCAAAACAAGGCTTGAGACTTTCTGCATTTCAGCCTGACCCGAAGCCAGGTTAGGAAGAGCAGAGAAGACATTTAAACAAAGTCTATCTGTAGTGAGGGTGAAAAAACAGGGGCAGTTTGTTATCTGATCATGGGGAATACTAGCAGTAAGCGGCCTGGGGCTCATAAGGGACGCAGGGACAGCAGCGGTGGGGTGGTGGCACAGCCACCAAAGGGGATGACAGAGGCAAGATCCTTATGGATAGTCCTGGAGGACGCCGACCTGTTTCCTTCTGATGATGTCAAGGTAAGGATATAAATGAGTCTCAGAGTGGGTTTGTATTTACTATAGGTTCCAGGTAAGCACAGGGAAAGGCACATAGAGGGAGTTGTACTGTTGGGTACAAGGTTCAGTCTCTTATACTAGATAGTAGTTTCACTAAGTAATTTGTAGGGTATTACTTAATGATGGTCCCTGAACTCATTGGCTGTTAGAGACAGCAGCAACGTTTTGCATTGTAATAAATATTTTTGAAATACTGTAACCATTTATCACTTTTTACTCAGTATTTGTTTTACATGTTTTATTGTAAGTTGCTCTTTTTGATTGATTGCTCAGTTATGGTGATAATTTGTCTTTATGCCAATGGTAAAAATAAAGGGTTTAAAAGTACAAATATGTTATGTGACTGCATTTGTACGTTGTAATTACGTTGTAATTCCTATCAGGTTCATGTTAACAGTTGTATCTTTGAGTCAGGGCCGGATTCGGCCATGAGCCGGGGGTTGAGCGGGGGGACGGGGCTGAGCAGGGGGGGCGGGTCTGGGCTGGGTCATAAAAATTTCCAGGGCCTGTCTGCTTTCCCAGTCTGGCCCTGTGAAGGTACAGCCCCAATTCAGATTCTTTTCTTTCATGTAATTAGCAAGAGTCCATGAGCTAGTGACGTATGGGATATACATTCCTACCAGGAGGGGCAAAGTTTCCCAAACCTCAAAATGCCTATAAATACACCCCTCACCACACCCACAAATCAGTTTTACAAACTTTGCCTCCTGTGGAGGTGGTGAAGTAAGTTTGTGCTAGATTCTACGTTGATATGCGCTCCGCAGCAGGTTGGAGCCCGGTTTTCCTCTCAGCGTGCAGTGAATGTCAGAGGGATGTGAGGAGAGTATTGCCTATTTGAATGCAATGATCTCCTTCTACGGGGTCTATTTCATAGGTTCTCTGTTATCGGTCGTAGAGATTAATCTCTTACCTCCCTTTTCAGATCGACGATATACTCTTATATATACCATTACCTCTACTGATTCTCGTTTCAGTACTGGTTTGGCTTTCTACTACATGTAGATGAGTGTCCTGGGGTAAGTAAGTCTTATTTTCTGTGACACTCTAAGCTATGGTTGGGCACTTTTATATAAAGTTCTAAATATATGTGTTTAAACATTTATTTGCCTTGATTCAGGATGTTCAACGTTCCTTATTTTCAGACAGTCAGTTTCATATTTGGGATAATGCATATGAATAATTCAATTTTCTTTCATGTAATTAGCAAGAGTCCATGAGCTAGTGACGTATGGGATATACATTCCTACCAGGAGGGGCAAAGTTTCCCAAACCTTAAAATGCCTATAAATACACCCCTCACCACACCCACAAATCTATTTTACAAACTTTGCCTCCTATGGAGGTGGTGAAGTAAGTTTGTGCTAGATTCTACGTTGATATGTGCTCCGCAGCAGGTTGGAGCCCGGTTTTCCTCTCAGCATGCAGTGAATGTCAGAGGGATGTGAGGAGAGTATTGCCTATTTGAATGCAGTGATCTCCTTCTACGGGGTCTATTTCATAGGTTCTCTGTTATCGGTCGTAGAGATTCATCTCTTACCTCCCTTTTCAGATCGACGATATACTCTTATATATACCATTTCCTCTACTGATTCTCGTTTCAGTACTGGTTTGGCTTTCTACTACATGTAGATGAGTGTCCTGGGGTAAGTAAGTCTTATTTTCTGTGACACTCTAAGCTATGGTTGGGCACTTTTATATAAAGTTCTAAATATATGTATATTTATTTGCCTTGACTCAGGATGTTCAACGTTCCTTATTTCAGACAGTCAGTTTCATATTTGGGATAATGCATATGAATAAATAATTTTTTCTTACCTTAAAAATTTGACTTTTCCCTGTGGGCTGTTAGGCTCGCGGGGGCTGAAAATGCTTCATTTTATTGCGTCATTCTTGGTGCGGACTTTTTTGGCGCAAAATTTTGTTTCTGTTTCCGGCATCATACGTGTCGCCGGACGTTGCGTCATTTTTGACGTTTTTTGCGCCAAAGGTGTCGGCGTTCCGGATGTGGCGTCATTTTGGCGCCAAAAGCATTTAGGCGCCAAATAATGTGGGCGTCTTTTTTGGTGCTAAAAAAATATGGGCGTCACTATTGTCTCCACATTATTTAAGTCTCATTATTTTGTACTTCTGGTTGCTAGAAGCTTGTTCACTGGCATTTTTTTTCCATTCCTGAAACTGTCATTTAAGGAATTTGATCAATTTTGCTTTATATGTTGTTTTTTCTATTACATATTGCAAGATGTCCCACGTTGAAGCTGAGTCAGAAGATACTTCTGGAAAATCGCTGCCTGGTGCTGGAGCTACCAAAGCTAAGTGTATCTGCTGTAAACTTTTGGTATCTGTTCCTCCAGCTGTTGTTTGTACTGTTTGTCATGACAAACTTGCTAATGCAGATAATATTTCCTTTAGTACTGTTACATTACCTGTTGCTGTTCCATCAACATCTAATACTCAGAGTGTTCCTGATAACATAAGAGATTTTGTTTCTAAATCCATTAAGAAGGCTATGTCTGTTATTCCTCCTTCTAGTAAACGTAAAAAGTCTTTTAAAACTTCTCATTTTTCAGATGAATTTTTAAATGAACATCATCATTCTGATACTGATATTGGTTCTTCTGATTCAGAGGATTCTGTCTCAGAGGTTGATGCTGATAAATCTTCATATTTATTTAAAATGGAATTTATTCGTTCTTTACTTAAAGAAGTCCTAATTGCATTAGAAATTGAGGATTCTAGTCCTCTTGATACTAAATCTAAACGTTTAGATAAGGTTTTTAAATCTCCTGTAGTTATTCCAGAAGTGTTTCCTGTCCCTGGTACTATTTCTGAAGTAATTTCCAGGGAATGGAATAATTTGGGTAATTCTTTTACTCCTTCTAAACATTTTAAGCAATTATATCCTGTGCCATCTGACAGATTAGAATTTTGGGACAATATCCCTAAGGTTGATGGGGCTGTCTCTACTCTTGCTAAGCGTACTACTATTCCTACGGCAGATGGTACTTCCTTTAAAGATTCTTTAGATAGGAAAATTGAATCCTTTCTAAGAAAAGCTTACTTGTGTTCAGGTAATCTTCTTAGACCTGCTATATCTTTAGCGGATGTTGCTGCAGCTTCAACTTTTTGGTTAGAAGCTTTAGCGCAACAAGTAACAGATCATAATTCTCATAGCATTATTATTCTTCTACAACATGCTAATAATTTTATTTGTGATGCCATCTTTGATATCATTAGAGTTGATGTCAGGTATATGTCTCTAGCTATTTTAGCTAGAAGAGCTTTATGGCTTAAAACTTGGAATGCTGATATGTCTTCTAATTCTACTCTGCTTTCCCTTTCTTTCCAGGGTAATAAATTATTTGGTTCTCAGTTGAATTCTATTATCTCAACTGTTACTGGAGGGAAAGGAACTTTTTTTACCACAGGATTAAAAATCTAAAGGTAAATTTAGGTCTAATAATCGTTTTCGTTCCTTTCGTCACAACAAGGAACAAAAGCCTGATCCTTCATCCTCAGGAGCGGTATCAGTTTGGAAACCATCTCCAGTCTGGAATAAATCCAAGCCTTTTAGAAAACCAAAGCCAGCTCCCAAGTCCACATGAAGGTGCGGCCCTCATTCCAGCTCAGCTGGTAGGGGGCAGATTAAGTTTTTTCAAAGAAATTTGGTTCAATTCCGTTCACAATCTCTGGATTCAGAACATTGTTTCAGAAGGGTACAGAATTGGCTTCAAGATAAGGCCTCCTGCAAAGAGATTTTTTCTTTCCCGTGTCCCAGTAAACCTAGCGAAGGCTCAAGCATTTCTGAAATGTGTTTCAGATCTAGAGTTGGCTGGAGTAATTATGTCAGTTCCAGTTCTGGAACAGGGGCTGGGGTTTTATTCAAATCTCTTCATTGTACCAAAGAAGGAGAATTCCTTCAGACCAGTTCTGGATCTAAAAATATTGAATCGTTATGTAAGGATACCAACATTCAAAATGGTAACTGTAAGGACTATCCTGCCTTTTGTTCAGCAAGAGCATTATATGTCCACAATAGATTTACAGGATGCATATCTGCATATTCCGATTCATCCAGATCACTATCAGTTTCTGAGATTCTCTTTCCTAGACAAGCATTACCAGTTTGTGGCTCTACCGTTTGGCCTAGCTACAGCTCCAAGAATTTTTACAAAGGTTCTCGGTGCCCTTCTGTCTGTAATCAGAGAACAGGGTATTGTGGTATTTCCTTATTTGGACGATATCTTGGTACTTGCTCAGTCTTCACATTTAGCAGAATCTCATACGAATCGACTTGTGTTGTTTCTTCAAGATCATGGTTGGAGGATCAATTTACCAAAAAGTTAATTGATTCCTCAGACAAGGGTAACCTTTTTAGGTTTCCAGATAGATTCAGTGTCCATGACTCTGTCTTTGACAGACAAGAGACTTCTAAAGTTGATATCAGCTTGTCGAAACCTTCAGTCACAATCATTCCCTTCAGTAGCTTTATGCATGGAAATTCTAGGTCTTATGACTGCAGCATCGGACACGATCCCCTTTGCTCGTTTTCACATGCGACCTCTTCAGCTCTGTATGCTGAACCAGTGGTGCAGGGATTACACAAAGATATCTCAATTAATATCTTTAACACCGATTGTACGACACTCTCTGATGTGGTGGACAGATCACCATCGTTTAGTTCAGGGGGCTTCTTTCGTTCTTCTGACCTGGACTGTAATTTCAACAGATGCAAGTCTGACAGGTTGGGGAGCTGTTTGGGGGTCTCTGACAGCACAAGGGGTTTGGGAATCTCAGGAGGTGAGATTACCGATCAATATTTTGGAACTCCGTGCAATTTTCAAAGCTCTTCAGTCATGGCCTTTTCTAAAGAGAGAATCGTTCATTTGTTTTCAGACAGACAATGTCACAACTGTGGCATACATCAATCATCAAGGAGGGACTCACAGTCCTCTGGCTATGAAGGAAGTATCTCGAATTCTGGTATGGGCGGAATCCAGCTCCTGTCTAGTTTCTGCGGTTCATATCCCAGGTATAGACAATTGGGAAGCGGATTATCTCAGCCGTCAAACGTTACATCCGGGCGAATGGTCTCTTCACCCAGAGGTATTTCTTCAGATTGTTCAAATGTGGGGACTTCCAGAAATAGATCTGATGGCCTGTCATCTAAACAAGAAACTTCCCAGGTATCTGTCCAGATCCAGGGATCCTCAAGCGGAAGCAGTGGATGCATTGTCACTTCCTTGGAAGTATCATCCTGCCTATATCTTTCCGCCTCTAGTTCTTCTTCCAAGAGTAATCTCCAAGATTCTGAAGGAATGCTGGTTTGTTCTGCCGGTAGCTCCAGCATGGCCTCACAGGTTTTGGTATGCGGATCTTGTCCGGATGGCCTCTTGCCAACCGTGGACTCTTCCGTTAAGACCAGACCTTTTGTCGCAAGGTCCTTTTTTCCATCAGGATCTCAAATCCTTAAATTTAAAGGTATGGAGATTGAACGCTTGATTCTTAGTCAAAGAGGTTTCTCTGACTCTGTGATTAATACTATGTTACAGGCTCGTAAATCTGTATCTAGGGAGATATATTATAGAGTCTGGAAGACTTATATTTCTTGGTGTCTTTCTCATCATTTTTCCTGGCATTCTTTTAGAATTCCGAGAATTTTACAGGATGGTTTGGATAAAGGTTTGTCTGCAAGTTCCTTGAAAGGACAAATTCCTGCTCTTTCTGTTCTTTTTCACAGAAAGATTGCTAATCTTCCTGATATTCTTGTTTTGTACAAGCTTTGGTTCGTATAAAACCTGTCATTAAGTCAATTTCTCCTCCTTGGAGTTTGAATTTGGTTCTGGGGGCTCTTCAAGCTCCTCCGTTTGAACCTATGCATTCGTTGGACATCAAATTACTTTCTTGGAAAGTTTTGTTCCTTTTGGCCATCTCTTCTGTCAGACGAGTTTCTGAATTATCTGCTCTTTTTTGTGAGTCTCCTTTTCTGATTTTTCATCAGGATAAGGCGGTGTTGCGAACTTCTTTTAAATTTTTACCTAAGGTTGTGAATTCTAACAACATTAGTAGAGAAATTGTGGTTCCTTCATTGTGTCCTAATCCTAAGAATTCTAAGGAGAGATCATTGCATTCTTTGGATGTAGTTAGAGCTTTGAAATATTATGTTGAAGTTACTCAGAATTTCCAAAAGACTTCTAGTCTATTTGTTATCTTTTCCGGTTCTAGGAAAGGTCAGAAGGCCTCTGCCATTTCTTTGGCATCTTGGTTGAAATCTTTAATTCATCATGCTTATGTCGAGTCGGGTAAAACTCCGCCTCAAAGGATTACAGCTCATTCTACTAGGTCAGTTTCTACTTCCTGGGCGTTTAGGAATGAAGCTTCGGTTGATCAGATTTGCAAAGCAGCAACTTGGTCTTCTTTGCATACTTTTACTAAATTCTACCATTTTGATGTGTTTTCTTCTTCTGAAGCTGTTTTTGGTAGAAAAGTACTTCAGGCAGCTGTTTCAGTTTGAATCTTCTGCTTATCATTTCAGTTTTTTTTCATTATAAAATTTAAACTTTATGGAGACTTCCGGTGGGCGCGCGCTTCAGGAGGACGCAGGGTTGCTGAGCTCCGTGTTTATGAGCCGGCAAACTTGCTAAATACTCCCTAAAAGTGCCCGGTAACACTACAATCCTTGGCAGGGATACATTCCTCCACCTGCCCGGACACCATAAAGTGAGGAGCCAGACATCCCGCTCCCCCGCCGACAGTCCGTATACAATACAGCTGGGACAAGATCGCGGCAGCGGTCATAGAGACCGGACCTTCCCCGACAACGGTCAACTGCAGAATAGTACAGAGCCGGAGTCAAAGATTAAGGGAGGAAGGGAATCATACTCCTAATAAGACTCAGACCACTGAACTTGATCCTGCGGGTAAGTGGCGCAGCAAGCTTCCAGCAGCCATATTGGGAACAGGCCTCAGTGTTAACACGCAGGTGCTGGGAACAACAAACCCTCCTCATCACTCCGGTCTCACACACACTCTCTCTGGGACTTAAATCTTTGTCTGTAAGGGGGAATAGACTACGCTCCACACAAAAGACTTACAATCAATATTACAGACACAGAAAGAGAGTAAGCAACAACACACGTGGGGTGCGCACCATAATTCAAGCTGAAAATTTTCTCTTTATTTAACGCAGCTCCTGTTTGTCATATCAGGGGTATTGTGTGCACAAATAATCATACTATTAGCCCTGCAAAGACCTGCTTGAGGACCCTTGCAGATAGTGGGGACAAAGAGGTTTTGTTGATTAAGGCACTCCTGAGAAAAGAACCCCTTTTTCTTTCTATACATTACTGACGATGGCAGTGGATATGGAGTAGAAACTCCCGGTCCCCCCCCCCCCCCGCTGCGAGCCCCCCCCCTGGCTTCCCCACCCCCCTCATACACTCATATCTATGGCCAAAGTTTCAGAACTGAAGTAAAATGAGAAGCTAACAGTGTTATCTCAGCCATATCCTGAAAGTTATCTGCGATGCACAACTATCCTCAAACACAACCTCAATAACTTACAAGAGTGATCACCATCAGAATAATCAAGGCATGAGAAGATCACCTCCTTTCCTGTCTTTTATTTCTACTGCGCCATTAGCCCTGCTGTGTTAGTGGGTGCTAGGGCAAGCCTCATTCTGCATGCAAAGATATTATACTTTATACAATAAAAGAACTGACAAGATGGCAAGTAGGCAGCGTCAGAATGATAGAAGACTTAAAAGTCAAGCAGAGGTTCACTCTCCACCAGGTTCAGCATCTGAACTTCTGGAATCAACATCACAGGAAACCCATCCAATTGTATCACAGCTTTCAGCGCTGTTCCTCCCCAAAATAGAGCAGCTACAGACAGGGCTGGACACTATTACCACCGATCTGAAAGTATTCTCCTCTAGACTCACTACAGTCGAGCAAAGAGTCTCTGATGCTGAATCTCAACAAAGAGAATCCGTACTGAATGTTGCACAGCTGCAAAGACAAAATAAGTTCCTCCAGGAGAAATTAGATGACCTAGAGAATAGGTTGAGGCGAAACAACATTCGAGTAGTAGGCCTCCCCGAGACTATCCCAGGTTCAGATCTTGTTTACTTTGCAGAAAGAACACTTCCTAAGCTACTGGGACTGACAACTTCAGCCATTCCCTGTGTAGTTGAAAGAGCTCACAGGATCGGTTCACAACAACAGAAAGGGCAAAACGCACAGCCCAGACAAGTTATGATAAAATACCTCAACTTTAAGGACAAGGCTCTGCTCCTGAAAGCATATAGGCAAACATCTGACTTAACCCATGAAGGTAGCAGAATTCATCTATTTCAGGACTACTCCGCTGAAGTATCAAAAAAGAGGAGAGAATTTACGCCATATTGCAAAGAACTACTGGAAAAAGGGGAATCCATAGCTCTCCTATACCCAGCTCGCCTTAGGGTACAAACGGCACAGGGCCCAAAAATCTTTGAAAATGTACAACAACTTAAAGTCTTCATGAAGACCCAAAATCTACAGAGAAACGCCCATCTAGAAGAGGAACTGAACGAAAACGAACTCGAAGACGACGAGAACTAAGAGGACTGTGTCCAGATAAACTCAATCTTATTATGAAACTTTTGTAAAACTCTTGCTTGAGGAAAGAAAATGATTTGCTAAAGCTAATAAGGGAACTCCTTGCTCTTACTCAAAGCTGCCCAGGCCTGGCCTGGTTTTGGCTCTATATCCTTTTCATGGGGGGTGCGGGGGGTGGGGGGGGTATTTGAATGTTCATATTGTTAACCTGCTCTGTTACAGCTGTTTGCAGAGTCCTGCCTCAACTGTTTATGTTTGTATTGTTTGGTTTTGCATGTTTGTTATCTTCTACAGCAGGACCCTCCTGAAGTAGTGGTAGACCCTATTGCTCCTCCTGATCTTTTAAGCCGAATTGATTAGAGAGTTGGAGTTAAAGCATTATCAACACCTTACAGTCAGGTAACTCTCCGGGGTGTCAGCTCAAACCCATTCCTCTTATAGATAGACAATACATATCATACACGTAGCAAGGGAAAAGTGACACACAATAATCATGGGAGTCCATATTGTATCCTGGAATGTGGGGGGTATCACATCGCCTATAAAGCGGAAGGCCATCCTTAAATACCTAAAATCCAGAAAGGCAGACATAGCCATACTAGAGGAAACCCACCTAAAACCTAGTGAGCACCAAAAACTCAAACAGCAATGGGTAGGAGAAGTAATATATACGCCATACGAAAGTAGCAGAGCTAGAGGAGTCGCTTTCTTATTTAGAAAGGGCCTAGATTACAAGATCACCCAAACTTTTTCAGACCCCCTAGGACGTTTTGTTCTTCTCAAAATAACCCTGGAGGGACTCTCTTTGGTATTAGGGGGCATATATGGACCACACACTCATAAAAAAGAGTTCTGGGGCAATTTAATTACACATATTCTGAAGATAGCGGATGCACCAGTGATTTTGGGAGTTGATTACAATATTGCACCACAGGTTCCTGCAGATAGGTATAGAAACCCACAGCGGACTCTATCTGGTCCCAGTAGACTACACAATGTGAGGAGGGACTCTATGATTTTAAAGAAATTTAAACATGCGCTCCAACTCATAGATGTTTGGAGAGAGAGGAACCCAGAGACAAAAAACTATACATGCATTGCACCCACTAAAGACACTCTCTCTCGTATAGACCTTTCTTTCATGTAATTAACAAGAGTCCATGAGCTAGTGACGTATGGGATATACATTCCTACCAGGAGGGGCAAAGTTTCCCAAACCTTAAAATGCCTATAAATACACCCCTCACCACACCCACAAATCAGTTTTACAAACTTTGCCTCCAAGGGAGGTGGTGAAGTAAGTTTGTGCTAGATTCTACGTTGATATGCGCTCCGCAGCAAGTTGGAGCCCGGTTTTCCTCTCAGCGTGCAGTGAATGTCAGAGGGATGTGAAGAGAGTATTGCCTATTGAATGCAGTGATCTCCTTCTACGGGGTCTATTTCATAAGGTTCTCTGTTATCGGTCGTAGAGATTCATCTCTTACCTCCCTTTTCAGATCGACGATATACTCTTATATTTACCATTTCCTCTACTGATTCTCGTTTCAGTACTGGTTTGGCTTTCTACAAACATGTAGATGAGTGTCCTGGGGTAAGTAAGTCTTATTTTCTGTGACACTCTAAGCTATGGTTGGGCACTTTATTTATAAAGTTCTAAATATATGTATTCAAACATTTATTTGCCTTGACTCAGAATGTTCAACTTTCCTTATTTCCAGACAGTCAGTTTCATATTTGGGATTATGCTTTTAATTATCATATTTTTTCTTACCTCAAAAATTTGACTTTTTTCCCTGTGGGCTGTTAGGCTCGCGGGGGCTGAAAATGCTTCATTTTATTGCGTCATTCTTGGCGCGGACTTTTTTGGCGCAAAAATTCTTTTCCGTTTCCGGCGTCATACGTGTCGCCGGAAGTTGCGTCATTTTTGACGTTATTTTGCGCCAAAAATGTCGGCGTTCCGGATGTGGCGTCATTTTTGGCGCCAAAAGCATTTAGGCGCCAAATAATGTGGGCGTCTTATTTGGCGCCAAAAGATATGGGCGTCGCTTTTGTCTCCACATTATTTCAGTCTCATTTTTCATTTGCTTCTGGTTGCTAGAAGCTTGATGTTTGGCATTTTTTTCCCATTCCTGAAACTGTCTTATAAGGAATTTGATCTATTTTGCTTTATATGTTGTTTTTTCTCTTACATATTGCAAGATGTCTCACGTTGCATCTGAGCCAGAAGATACTACAGGAAAACCACTGCCTGCTGGATCTACCAAAGCTAAGTGTATCTGCTGTAAACTTTTGGTAGCTATTCCTCCAGCTGTTGTTTGTAATAATTGTCATGACAAACTTGTTAAAGCAGATAATATTTCCTTTAGTGATGTACCATTGCCTGTTGCAGTTCCCTCAACATCTAAGGTGCAGAATGTTCCTGATAACATAAGAGATTTTGTTTCTGAATCCATAAAGAAGGCTTTGTCTGTTATTTCTCCTTCTAGTAAACGTAAAAAGTCTTTTAAATCTTCTCTCTCTACAGATGAATTTTTAAATGAACACCATCATTCTGATTCTTTGGACTCTTCTGGTTCAGAGGATTCTATCTCAGAGATTGATGCTGATAAATCTTCATATTTATTTAAGATGGAATTTATTCGCTCTTTACTTAAAGAAGTACTAATTGCTTTAGAAATAGAGGATTCTAGTCCTCTTGATACTAATTCTATACGTTTGGATAAGGTTTTTAAAGCTCCTGCGGTTATTCCAGAAGTCTTTCCTGTTCCTAATGCTATTTCTGCAGTAATTTCTAAGGAATGGGATAAATTGGGTAATTCATTTACTCCTTCTAAACGTTTTAAGCAATTATATCCTGTTCCGCTTGACAGGTTAGAATTTTGGGACAAAATCCCTAAAGTTGATGGGGCTATTTCTACCCTTGCTAAACGTACTACCATTCCTACGTCAGATGGTACCTCGTTTAAGGATCCTTTAGATAGAAAAATTGAATCTTTTCTAAGAAAAGCTTATCTATGTTCAGGTAATCTTCTTAGACCTGCTATATCATTGGCTGATGTTGCTGCAGCTTCAACTTTTTGGTTGGAAACTCTAGCGCAACAAGTAACAAATCGTGATTCTCATGATATTATTATTCTTCTCCAGCATGCTAATAATTTCATCTGTGATGCCATTTTTAATATTATTAGAGTTGATGTTAGGTTTATGTCTCTGGCTATCTTAGCCAGAAGAGCTTTATGGCTTAAGACCTGGAATGCTGATATGGCTTCTAAATCAACTCTACTTTCCATCTCTTTCCAGGGAAACAAATTATTTGGTTCTCAGTTGGATTCTATTATTTCAACTGTTACTGGTGGGAAAGGAACTTTTTTACCACAGGATAAAAAGTCTAAAGGTAAAAACAGGGCTAACAATCGTTTTCGTTCCTTTCGTTTCAACAAAGAACAAAAGCCTGATCCTTCGTCCTCAGGAGCAGTTTCAGTTTGGAAACCATCTCCAGTCTGGAATAAATCCAAGCCTGCTAGAAAGGCAAAGCCTGCTTCTAAGTTCACATGAAGGTACGGCCCTCATTCCAGTTCAGCTGGTAGGGGGCAGGTTACGTTTTTTCAAAGAAATTTGGATCAATTCTGTTCACAATCTTTGGATTCAGAACATTGTTTCAGAAGGGTACAGAATTGGTTTCAAGATGAGACCTCCTGCAAAGAGATTTTTTCTTTCCCATGTCCCAGTAAATCCAGTGAAAGCTCAAGCATTTCTGAATTGTGTTTCAGATCTAGAGTTGGCTGGAGTAATTATGCCAGTTCCAGTTCCGGAACAGGGGATGGGGTTTTATTCAAATCTCTTCATTGTACCAAAGAAGGAGAATTCCTTCAGACCAGTTCTGGATCTAAAATTATTGAATCGTTATGTAAGGATACCAACGTTCAAGATGGTAACTGTAAGGACTATATTGCCTTTTGTTCAGCAAGGGAATTATATGTCCACAATAGATTTACAGGATGCATATCTGCATATTCCGATTCATCCAGATCATTATCAGTTCCTGAGATTCTCTTTTCTAGACAAGCATTACCAATTTGTGGCTCTACCGTTTGGCCTTGCTACAGCTCCAAGAATTTTCACAAAGATTCTCGGTGCCCTTCTGTCTGTAATCAGAGAACAGGGTATTGTGGTATTTCCTTATTTGGACGATATCTTGGTACTTGCTCAGTCTTTACATTTAGCAGAGTCTCATACGAATCGACTTGTGTTGTTTCTTCAAGATCATGGTTGGAGGATCAATTTACCAAAAAGTTCTTTGATTCCTCAAACACGGGTAACCTTTCTGGGTTTCCAGATAGATTCAGTGTCCATGACTCTGTCTTTAACAGACAAGAGACGTCTAAAATTGATTACAGCCTGTCGAAACCTTCAGTCTCAATCATTCCCTTCGGTAGCCTTATGCATGGAAATTCTAGGTCTTATGACTGCTGCATCGGACGCGATCCCCTTTGCTCGTTTTCACATGCGACCACTTCAGCTCTGTATGCTGAACCAATGGTGCAGGGATTACACGAAGATATATCAATTAATATCTTTAAAACCGATTGTTCGGCACTCTCTAACGTGGTGGACAGATCACCTTCGTTTAATTCAGGGGGCTTCTTTTGTTCTTCCGACCTGGACTGTAATTTCAACAGATGCAAGTCTCACAGGTTGGGGAGCTGTGTGGGGATCTCTGACGGCACAAGGAGTTTGGGAATCTCAGGAGGTGAGATTACCGATCAATATCTTGGAACTCCGTGCAGTTTTCAGAGCTCTTCAGTTTTGGCCTCTTCTGAAGAGAGAATCGTTCATTTGTTTTCAGACAGACAATGTCACAACTGTGGCATACATCAATCATCAAGGAGGGACTCACAGTCCTCTGGCTATGAAAGAAGTATCTCGAATTTTGGTTTGGGCGGAATCCAGCTCCTGTCTAATCTCTGCGGTTCATATCCCAGGTGTAGACAATTGGGAAGCGGATTATCTCAGTCGCCAAACGTTGCATCCGGGCGAATGGTCTCTTCACCCAGAGGTATTTCTTCAGATTGTTCAAATGTGGGGGCTCCCAGAGATAGATCTGATGGCCTCTCATCTAAACAAGAAACTTCCCAGGTATCTGTCCAGATCCCGGGATCCTCAGGCGGAGGCAGTGGATGCATTATCACTTCCTTGGAAGTATCATCCTGCCTATATCTTTCCGCCTCTAGTTCTTCTTCCAAAAGTAATCTCCAAGATTCTGAGGGAATGCTCGTTTGTTCTGCTAATAGCTCCGGCATGGCCTCACAGGTTTTGGTATGCGGATCTTGTACGGATGGCATCTTGCCAACCATGGACTCTTCCGTTAAGACCAGACCTTCTGTCACAAGGTCCTTTTTTCCGAGGAAAAAGGTATGGAGATTGAACGCTTGATTCTTGGTCATAGAGGTTTCTCTGACTCTGTGATTAATACTATGTTACAGGCTCGTAAATCTGTATCTCGAGAGATATATTATAGAGTCTGGAAGACTTATATTTCTTGGTGTCTTTCTCATCAGTTTTCTTGGCATTCTTTTAGAATACCAAGAATTTTACAGTTTCTTCAGGATGGTTTAGATAAGGGTTTGTCCGCAAGTTCTTTGAAAGGACAAATCTCCGCTCTTTCTGTTCTTTTTCACAGAAAGATTGCTATTCTTCCTGATATTCATTGTTTTGTACAAGCTTTGGTTCATATAAAACCTGTCATTAAGTCAATTTCTCCTCCTTGGAGTTTGAATTTGGTTCTGGGAGCTCTTCAAGCTCCTCCGTTTGAACCTATGCATTCATTGGACATTAAATTACTTTCTTGGAAAGTTTTGTTCCTTTTGGCCATCTCTTCTGCTAGAAGAGTTTCTGAATTATCTGCTCTTTCTTGTGAGTCTCCTTTTCTGATTTTTCATCAGGATAAGGCGGTGTTGCGAACTTCTTTTGAATTTTTACCTAAAGTTGTGAATTCCAACAACATTAGTAGAGAAATTGTGGTTCCTTCATTATGTCCTAATCCTAAGAATTCTAAGGAGAAATCATTGCATTCTTTGGATGTTGTTAGAGCTTTGAAATATTATGTTGAAGCTATGAAATCTTTCCGTAAGACTTCTAGTCTATTTGTTATCTTTTCCGGTTCTAGGAAAGGCCAGAAAGCTTCTGCCATTTCTTTGGCATCTTGGTTGAAATCTTTAATTCATCTTGCCTATGTTGAGTCGGGTAAAATTCCGCCTCAGAGAATTACAGCTCATTCTACTAGGTCAGTATCTACTTCCTGGGCGTTTAGGAATGAAGCTTCGGTTGACCAGATCTGCAAAGCAGCAACTTGGTCCTCTTTGCATACTTTTACTAAATTCTACCATTTTGATGTATTTTCTTCTTCTGAAGCAGTTTTTGGTAGAAAAGTTCTTCAGGCAGCGGTTTCAGTTTGAATCTTCTGCTTATGTTTTTTGTTAAACTTTATTTTGGGTGTGGATTATTTTCAGCAGGAATTGGCTGTCTTTATTTTATCCCTCCCTCTCTAGTGACTCTTGTGTGGAAAGATCCACATCTTGGGTAGTCATTATCCCATACGTCACTAGCTCATGGACTCTTGTTAATTACATGAAAGAAAACATAATTTATGTAAGAACTTACCTGATAAATTCATTTCTTTCATATTAACAAGAGTCCATGAGGCCCACCCTTTTTTGTGGTGGTTATGATTTTTTTGTATAAAGCACAATTATTCCAATTCCTTATTTTATATGCTTCGCACTTTTTTTCTTATCACCCCACTTCTTGGCTATTCGTTAAACTGATTTGTGGGTGTGGTGAGGGGTGTATTTATAGGCATTTTAAGGTTTGGGAAACTTTGCCCCTCCTGGTAGGAATGTATATCCCATACGTCACTAGCTCATGGACTCTTGTTAATATGAAAGAAATGAATTTATCAGGTAAGTTCTTACATAAATTATGTTTTTCTTGACTTCCCCAACTTTAAATGCGAAAATCCTAAAGACAAGCATAGATGACCCAACCATCTCAGATCATGCCCCAATCTCACTTACACTTAAAACTGACATGACTCAACCACAAAGAGACAGATGGACCTTCCCGAATTTCCTGATACACGACGCAAATCTTAAAAATCACTTAGTGGGGAAATGGCTAGACTACTGTAACCTTAATTCTAGACATAGCAATAACCCGCTCCTCTTCTGGGAGGCAGGTAAAGCAGTACTCAGGGGAGTGGTCACCTCCTATGTAATTGCCTCTAGGAGACAAAAACGAACGAGAGAAGACTTGTTACTAACTTCTCAACTCGAGGAATCGATATCTGCGTAGTCCTACGGAAATAAATAGACTTAAATATAGATCGGTTAAAGATCAGAGAGACTCCTTCCTTATGCAAACTGCGGCTAGAGCCATGACAAGGGCAAATGCCAGATTCTATAGACATGGGAATAAAATAGGAAAGATGTTGGCTAGAATAACCAAATTAGCTAAAATCCCAAACATTATAACAGCAATTAAAAATCGAAACAACATAATAACAGATACGAAGAACATACAACAAATATTTAGAGAATATTTCACAGAGTTATACAAAACTCAGGAAGTAGACCCCTTGCGTAGAAGTAATTTTTGGGAGAATGTTACACTTCCCCAGATCTCAGAGAGTCAGTGTCAAGCATTAAATGCCGACATCTCGGTCGAGGAAATCGAGAGAACTATAGATAAACTATCCTTAGAAAAAGCCCCGGGGCCTGATAGACTCCCGGGGGAATTCTACAAACTGCTCAAAAACGAAGTGGCAGGAACCCTGGCCAAGCTCTTCAACCATATCTTGGGGGGTAAAGTAGCATTTTCAGGGAGATTTACTGAGGCTAATGTTAGCTTAATACCCAAACCAGGTAAGGACCTACTTAATACAGCTTCATACAGGCCGATCTCACTTATGAACTCGGACTACAAAGTTCTTACAAAGATTTTAGCGGACAGGCTGGCACTGATCTTGCCGGACATAATACATGATAGTCAGATGGGATTTGTGAAGGGCAGGTCGGCAGTAAAGAATGTAAGAACACTACAGATTATTCTGAGCCACTATTGGAACAGACAAGCACAGAAGCAAACAACAAAGATGGATGAGGCCTGCGTTCTACTAGTAGACGCGGAAAAGGCCTTTGACAAGGTCCTTTGGGACCATCTATTCGTGACTATCACGAGGTTCATTTTGAGGGACCCTTTGTCGAAGCTTTGCACATGATATACTCCAATCCACAGGCAGCAATTGTGGTCAATGGGGCTCTTTCACAACCTTTCATCCTGGAAAGAGGCACGAGGCAGGCCTGTCCTCCGTCACCCCTCCTCTTTGACCTAGCTCTTGAACCCTTAGCTACAATAATTAGAGCTCGCACTGAAGGCCTCAAACTGGGTGCAACCACTCTCCATTTATCACTGTTTGCAGATGACATGGTTCTGTATGTGCAAAATCCCCAAATTAATATCCCTAAATTAATGGACATTATTAATGACTTTAGTCAAATATCTGGATATAAAATGAATACAGACAAAACGGAACTTATCTGGCTAACGGATAAAAAAAATTTACCCACTTTTCAATATAACTTTAAACTTGCAGGGAACACTTTTCGGTATCTGGGAGTGGAGCTCTCGCTTAATCCTACCGATTGGTACAAGATTAACTATGCCCCACTTAAGAGAGAAGCCGCAGACCTGACCTCCCATTGGATGAAAATACGTGATGGACTGGCTGACAGGGGGGAATCACTTCACAGTCCCCGATCTGGAGCGTCAACTCGCTCATCCATGGACACTAGCTATGCTACCACACATACACTACATAAAGGCTGATAGGCAGTTTGCACAATATCCCCTAATCCAACAACCTCTATATGCGTGGAGGAGAGTTTGTAATAAACTAAAATTTAACCATGAGATATCTACTTATATACCACTGCAAGGGAACCCTAACTTCATTCCCGGGATGACTACACAGGTTTTCAAAGACTGGGAGACTAATAGAGAGTGACGGAAAGACATTACGCACATTTGCATACTTACAGGACAAATATACCTTGCCAAGATCACACCATTTCGCTTATCTACAAGCTAGACACTATGTGGCATACTTGGTGAGATCAGGGGCCTCCCATGAAGGTGACCAAACCATATACCAAATATGTGCCCTGTATGCTCAAGGGATTACCTCAATCACTCCAATATATAAAACACTGACAAAGTCATTTAATGAAAACACATTGAATCACATCAGAGACAGATGGTCCACGTTGCTATGCGCAGAAATCACAACGGTGCAAATTAAAAACAGCATTCTTAGGGTACAACAAGCCTCTTTATCAATGGACCACAGGGAGTCACACACCAAACTCTTAGAGATGGCTTATGTCACACCCAGGTTGTACAGAACTTGGGAGACGGGGTCCCCAGGGGCCTGTCCGAAATGTAACCAGCCTAACGCAGACTTAACACACATGATTTGGGCTTGCCCGAGGCTAACAAAATTCTGGGGGATGACACAACACTGGTTGCGAACCCTTAACATCCAACTTCCGTCGCTAACGATGGAATCGGTAATATTCCTAAACTGCCGAAATCTAAACAAGACAAACGTGCAATTCACACACATGGTAATACTGCAGGCAAGAAAAGCAGTACTCAGAAACTGGCTAAAACAAGAGGCTCCCACATTAAACCAACTGAAAAGAGAAGTACATCAACAAATGCTTTATGAACAGGTAGACACTTTAGGGGACATGCAGAGGCGCACAAAACGATTCATGACTAAATGGGAAGTATATTTGCATACACTAGAACAGGGACAGCAAGTGCAAGTGCTATGCCCAATCCGCAATACAAACTACATTCTTGAGGCTCAGTTAAGAGGTGAGTGGCAGTTGGATTTTGATGCTTATGTCCAGCCATCAGGTTCCAGAATCCAGTAAATTCAGTAAGCACTTAGGTGACCAATCTTAGTGACACCCCGGATGGGAGGTAGAAAGAGGAAGGGAAGGTTACAGTGGGAAAGATTAAAGAAAAATGAAAATGAGGGCATGTATGGACTCAGTTAATTACATTTTTCCAAAAATATTATGTCCTCTATATAAGCATAGAAGCATTGAAAAGATATTGTTGTCCATGTAATATTAATGTCAATTTATTTTACTGTTCTATTTATGTCAGATGGACTGGGTTTGATATATGCTCTTTGAATAAATAAAGTTATTCAAAAAAAAAATTTAAACTTTATTTTGGGTGTGGATTATTTTTCAGCGGAATTGGCTGTCTTTATTTTATCCCTCTCTCTCTAGTGACTCTTGCGTGGAAAGATCCACATCTTGGGTAGTCATTATCCCATACGTCACTAGCTCATGGACTCTTGCTAATTACATGAAAGAAAACATAATTTATGTAAGAACTTACCTGATAAATTAATTTCTTTCATATTAGCAAGAGTCCATGAGGCCCACCCTTTTTTTGTGGTGGTTATGATTTTTTTGTATAAAGCACAATTATTCCAATTCCTTATTTTTTATGCTTTCGCACTTTTTTCTTATCACCCCACTTCTTGGCTATTCGTTAAACTGATTTGTGGGTGTGGTGAGGGGTGTATTTATAGGCATTTTGAGGTTTGGGAAACTTTGCCCCTCCTGGTAGGAATGTATATCCCATACGTCACTAGCTCATGCACTCTTGCTAATATGAAAGAAATGAATTTATCAGGTAAGTTCTTACATAAATTATGTTTTCTGGAAGTTTACGTCTTTTTTAAAAGGCTTGATTGCAGAAATCAAGGCCTACTTGATGATGGTGTCTTCTGTGTTATGTTCTAAAATACTTTTAGAATTGTAGTCCTTCTAAAATGCCAAGGATTTTATTCCATCCTTTCCATTTTTTTCCCAAGAAAAGGGGAATTTTCATACTTATTCTGGACTTAATGACACATTTCTCAGAATTCCTATTTTCAAAACAGTAACATTCTTGGCATTTCTACCCTTTTTTCCACAGGGTCAATTTAATGTGAAATATGCTTACCTTTCTATTCCTACACTATCTCCAGTTTCTAAGATTTGCCTTTCAGGCAAACTTTTTGAGTTTGTGGCTGTTTTTACAGCTCTAAGAACTCTCGTCTGTTTATAAGAATGCATGTAGCTTAGTGGCTCTATACCAGGCTCCATTTTCTCTTGCAAGGTATATCCAGTCCACGGATTCATCGTTTTCTTGTGGGATATTCTCCTTCCCTACAGGAAGTGGCAAAGAGAGCACACAGCAGAGCTGTCCATATAGCTCCCCCTCTAGCTCCACCCCCCAGTCATTCTCTTTGCCGGCTCTAAGCACTAGGGTCTCTCTCGGGAGGGTAAAGTGAATGTGGTGTTAGAATTGTAGTTTTTATTATCTTCAATCAAAAGTTTGTTATTTTAAATGGTACCGGTTTGTACTATTTACTCTCTAGCAGAAAAGTGATGAAGATTTCTGCTGAGAGGAAGATGATTTTAGCATGTTGTAACTAAAATCCACTGCTGTTCCCACACAGGACTGAGGAGTACCAGAAAACTTTAGTTGGGGGGAACGGTTTGCAGGGTAGACTGCAATAAGGTATGTTCAGTCATTTATTTCTAGACAAGACTGAGATAATGCTAGAAGAGACTGACAATATCCCCATGAGGGTAGGGTAAGCTATGTTCACAGACTTAGTAAGGAATTGAATGCTTACATAACAGGGTTAATTATGCTGGTTGACACTAATTCAGGGCAATCGATTGTTTTTTAGGAAAATATCGTTTGTAAGACACTTTGAAAGTCCTTTTGGGTTCTT